>NW_009603387.1:18099-58516 GCF_000690535.1 Cariama cristata
GAGGGTGCTTTGAAATAAGAAAAAAAAAAAAAAAAAGAGAGAAGAAAAGGAGGATGTGGTTATGCCATTTAGTAAGAGTACTGGTAGGGTATGGTCTGTAAGCAAACACTCTCATGCTCTATAGAACAACCTGGACTGAAGCAATGCTGCTGATCCACTTGCTGGGGTTCAGGTAAAGTAATTCCTATTTTAACTAATAAGTTGGGATTTTTTAATAATTTGATAGCAGCATTGATTGTAGAGCACTATTTTTAAGCTAGTTGGATGATTATTTCTTACAAAGATCAAACACGTAGTGTTGCTTTGCTTAGAGAAGAAAGATTTCTGCTTTAGAGATAAGCCTAAGTATATTCTGTTGCAGTCAAAATACTTAGGATAAAATGGTAAGAAATTATACAACTACAGACAAAATATATGGCAGATGTGACTTACTGTTCTTCATTGCCCTAAGTCATCTTACTCTTCTCCTGTGTATCCACAAGAGAATAATGTATACCTAACACGAATAACGTTCTAGAAAATAGATATAAACAAAGTCTGCTTCATAGTAGTAACATTACTTGGTTTGTATTGATTGGAAGGGTCATTACGGCAAACGCTGTGAAAGTCCTTGCTGGAGCAGTGACTTGAATTTTCCTCATTCCTCTTTTGCAGTATAGGCAGATTAGGAATGATTGGTTTGCTTTGTTCTGTCATCAGATTATAATTTCCTTACTATTAAAGCTACACCTACACTTACAGTAAGTTATAGATTTTATGATGACGATGTTCCTGCTAATGAAGCTTTCATGGATAAGAATATCCTTAATCTGTCACCCCCAATCTGTGCTAACATACAGACTTGTGTGAATCCCAACTAGAGCCAGACGAACTCAGATCTGAGCTACAAAGAGGACAACATTCATGCATCCTGCTGTGCTGCAAAAAACCTAGCAAAGCTAATACTGTAAAACCTTGCTGTTCCATTTCCTAGGTCAGTACTCCTCTGCTGCTAGCTTAACCACAAGCTCCTGCTATCGGTAAACCAAATTGACATTTAACTAGTCCATAGGAAGCGGAAAATCCTCACTCAGTCAGAGAAATCAAGAACAAATGGAGCAGTGATAACACACGATCTGGACCAGCTAAGACACACTCCCTCAAGCAGTGTTAATTACAGGTTCTTACATTATCTTTTGGCTTCTAGAAGTTGTCTGAAACAATCCTAGAGCTGCAGGCAATTCCTCCAGGAAACTCATAGAGAACGGAGGAATTTTATTGAGAAGACTGGAAAAGAGCAAACGTGGTGCCTGTCTCTTCAGAAGGTGGAAAAGGAGGAGTTGGGAAACAGTAGATCACTAAGCCTGGCTTCAGTATTTGGAAAAATATTGGAGTCACCCACCAAAGAATCTGTTTGCAAGCACCCAGAAGATAATACAGCGGTAAGTAACAATCTGCACAGATTCATTGGAGAATGACTGAAATAGAAGTCATTTGCTTTTCTTCTGTGACACACTGATAGCACTGGGGGAAGGAGCGTAGGAAGGGGAAACAGGCTTCAAACACTATCTCTAAAGAAATTCTCATAAGCAAATGAAGGAAACTTGATCTATATGAAACTTCTATATGATTAGTGAGTACCCACTGAGATACTAATCAGTGTCTACCATACAGGAAAGATGTATTTGGTACAGCTCAGTATCTTTCAGGTTGAGTATCATCGGTATTTTTATTAATAATTTGGACAATGCAGTAAAGGTGATGCGTATGAAACGACTGCAAGATTATCAGTCAATGAAAATGAACCTTCAAATAAGTTTGAGCAAACATATTACTCAGTGCGGACTGTTCGCAAACAATTCCCTTGGATTACCCAAGATGTGAAATTTAAATTTGAGGGAGGCAAAATGATTTCAAAAATCAAGTTTTTGAGAATCAGGCACTCCATTAGAGTACTTGAAATTACCAGTTTAAAGGCTGGCTAACATTTTCTTGGAATTAACCATTTTCAGGAGTGATGCTATATGTAATTTGGTACTAATGAATTCTAAAGAAAAGGTATTCAGTGAGATAGACACTTGATAAAAGTAGAATCAAAACTCAGACTTTTAAGAGACATCACGAGAAATTTTCTAGTATCTTTATGTAGCACATAAAGTGCTGGATTAACAGGTGTTGTCGCTGCCCCAAAATGTTTCATGTCATCCGATTCTTCCCCAGCTAAATGGATGCTCTTGGTCACAGGACACCCGTGATCACGCAACAGCACAACGCTCCTATTTCCTCTTACCTGTCCTGCCCTCAGATGACAGCAGCGTCTGCCTACAATAATCCCTTGTACACTTGGCATCAATGCTTCTCCACCTTTAGTGGAATTCTTTCACCTCTCATGTACCACAATCACATGATTTTCTAAGCAGCTGCCACACACTGCTGGCTCAAAGGGATCGACTCAGTCTCAGACTGACTAACAAACCAAGATTTTCTTTTTGTTCTCTGTTCTAACAGATAAATGCACTGATAACAATCAGATTTCCTTTTGCTGTTTCCTAAGTTCACAAAGCTGTGACAGACCAACTCATGTGGTTCAGTGCAGTTCTCTGGAAGCGGCAGTCGGGTCTGGCCCCCAACCAACAGCACCTCCCTGCAGATCACACTCGCTCCTACAATGGGGTCACTGGGGGAAACACTTCCAAGGAGCAGTCTCGGTGAATTTGTGCATCCCTCTAGTAACCTGCATCCAGTCTGTTCGTAGTTCTCATCAGCTTTCTTGCAACCGTTTCCCCACCTACTTAACAGCCCTTCTTCTAATCACCGTTTTTTCTCGTGCTATTCAGTTATTTCTAGTATGCCTTACTGAAATGCAAGTGCCTTCGATCTTCAGACTTTCCCTTATCTGAAAAAGCAGACACTTCATCAAAGAAGATAATGGTCTGGCAAAATCTGTCAAAGCCTTATTTAGCAGTTTTCTTTAAAAAATCTGTAAGAAGCTTTGACTCAACAGTTATAGAATTGCTTTAATCACATTTGACACTCATTCCTTCAACAGATAGACCAGATTGATCCTTTTCCAGATACCCTAATAACATACATACTTCATAACAATTACCGCGTTGGTCTTTCAGCTTTATGTGCCTCTTCTTTCTGCGGTCTGAGCTGGAAATAAACTGTTTTCACCAATATGAGCATGTTGAGCTCTGAGTGCATTCTGTGTTCGGATACAGTTATTTCCATTATCACTCACTGATTCCTGTAAGTCACGCCACCTCTGACCTCCAGTACAATATCAGCACCCCTTGGAAAAGCAGAGGTAAAAGATTTGGGAAAACCTGAAGCCACCTCCTCAGTTAACATTTAGCAGATCTGCTTGTTCTCCATTTCTCTCTCTCTCTCTTTTATATTTTATTTTAGCCAAGTAAACAAAAAATCTTTCACTAATTGTTTTTTGATTTCTTCAGCAAAGTCCAGCTCTATTTGGTAGTGCTTATGAGCTACCTGTTACTTTTTGTCCTCCAAAGCCGAGATTACCTTCTTGACCAAGTTCTTCCTAAAACCTCTTCACTTACTCCTAAAATTTCCTTTGAGCTACTTGGTTGGCTGAGCTGGACTGGGAACTTTAACTACCATTTCTTCTCCTTCATTAGGATTTTTTGTGATTTTGATTTAAAGAGGTTATCAAAAAGCACTTTTAAGGCATAGTTTGTTAAAGTACATGTATATTTTTGAGAACAGTGATAACACTTATTCCACACAAATTACACTTTTTTAAAGAACTATATTAAGATGTCATGCCTTCCATTTGCTAGTCTTTGCCAGATTATCTAAGATAATCAGTTAAAATTTAAAGTACTTGCAAACCCAAAATGTAACCAATGCTGAAATCTAAACACAAGCTAGAAAATGCGCTTACTCAATTTGTACTTAGAGAAAAGATCAGTCTTGTTAAGCTGACCTTCTAAAATACTGCATCGGATACAAGCACTATGTGAAATTAAAATATCCATATAAATGCAGGTTTAGTAAAAGCAGATCAGCAAAAACTACTGATGCATAGAGAATCACAGATATTACAGTAAAATCCCAGCTATCAGTTTGACCTCCTTAATATGGAACAATAATTTCATGGATTTCTGTGTAGCAGAGAAACCAAATGTAAGTGCTATGAAAGTTTCAACAAATGTACAAGTTACTAGAGATAGCCAGTACGTTTTAGAGTTTTTGAAAACATGTATGAATGGGTCAGTATCTTCAATATCTGAATGGGATTATCTTAAAGGGCATGGTAGTCAGTGGATGTTAACTACCTGCCGTTGAGAATCAGGCTCCTCTATAACAGCTCAAGCCACTCAAATTGGAAATAGAAAGCTCTGTGCTTGAAATAAGGATTCACTTTCAATAATAGCCAAAGACTGATCAAGTGTCTAACTCAAAACCAAAAAAGCCCAGAGTTGTGTTTGAAAGTATCTTGCTCTGATATATCAAGAGATAAACTGGGAGCCTTACACATTTCCAACCTGTTCTCTCTGTTGTTTTAGGGTAGAAATGACCAACAGCAGCGGGGAATGCAACTTTACAGACATCGACAGATTAGCAAAGACCCTGAGGCTGGGGATCTCCATCCCCACCTTCATTCTCGGGCTGGTTCTCAACGCCCTGGCCCTCTCTGTGTTCTGCTGCTTTTGGAAGAAACAGACCAAAACCTCAGTTTACATGATCAATCTCGCACTTGCAGATGTTTTCCTGCTTCTCTCACTCCCACTCAAGCTATATTACTCTATTACAGAAGCACCCGGACTCCTGTGCTCATTCATAGAGTCTCTCTACTTTGTCAACACGTACGGCAGTATCTTCATCATTGTCTGCATTACTGTCGACAGGTATATCTGCATAAGGCACCCATTTGAAGGCCGAGCTAACCAATCCCCCAAATGGGCTATCTTGATTTGCTGCTTCATCTGGGCAGTAGCGTGGCTTTGCAGCAGCCCAATGTATGTGTTTCACAAGAAAGATTATTTTAAATGTTTTTACAACATGTCAGAACAGGCGTGGAGCATCCCCCTCATTGTTTCTCTGGAAGTCTTTGGATTTCTGATCCCACTTGCAGTGATGGTTTTCTGCTCTGTCCAAAACATCTGGATTCTTCTGAATCACAAAAGTCAAGCTAAAAAGAAGGTAGAAGGCAGTGGCTCCTTACGAGTCATTATCATCAACCTTGTGGTGTTTTTGGTGTGCTTCACACCTGTCCATCTTGCGATCTGCCTACAGTGCCTGGTAAGACAGCACGTGATAGTGGACTGCAGTCTGAAACAAACCATCAGCCTCTTCATTCAAGTGTCAATGATATTAGCCAACCTGAACTGCTGCCTGGATGCCATCTTTTATTACTTCGCTGCAAAAGAATTTCGTGAGAAAACACACCTGAAAAAGGTTATTGAACTATGTCCTGTCTTTAAGCCTTGTGCCACATGATGGGACTGCCAGCAGTGGAAGAATGTTTTTCCTTAGCTCGCACTTGCCTGACAGGACGCTGACAGCATTATCCCTGACACAGCAGTAGGATCACCTTGCCCATGGCACGGAGGGTGCAGGAGGGAGAAGGACAATGTTTTTCCGGTGAATGTGAACCTCTTCCGTATTTTTCTTCCCTTTAAAGATGAAAGGGGAAAAATGTTGGAAAAGGGAACCAGCATTAGCAAAGTGACAGAGTGACACCAAAAGAAGCATTAGCCTTGATGGTATCTACTAAATATGGAAGGCTTGCCAGAGGAAAACTACCCAGATCACTGGAATGTCACTTAAAATCAGCTTTTGTCATTGCTGCACCAGCTTTCCTTTTGCCAACATGATCAGAAAGTTGTTGTTAAGGGCTAAATATAAAAATAACTATTCAAAACCTTCTTTCTAACTTAGAAGGCATCTGAGAGTTAAAAGGCAGTATCCAGCCAAAAGTCTGACTCTGCTCCTTCCTTCTGTAAATCTTACCAAAGGTCACTGTTGGGACTTACTTACTTTGAACAGTTTGGCCAGCCTGGGATAATAGTGAATCCTCCCTCTTGTGAGCGTTATACACTGGTCGGGGCTGCTACACAGGACAGGCTGCCCCATATACAAACCCAACGGAGTTTCTTGGGTACCAGCAATTCCTTGAACAACAAACATTTCTGATTATGTTTGCTGAGGAATCAGCATGGTTTTCTCTTGCAATTTTAAAACTGTTTCCACACAGGAAAACCGAAAGACCCCTTCAAAAATGGCATTTAGTGGAAGACTGTATGTGAGGAACTGTATTTCTACATCACTGTATTTCTATCAAAGCTATAACATGACACATGTATGAAATTCTTCTTCCTGTCTTCTCACTCTTTCTTGGAGGAGGGGAATTAGGAAATCAAGCCTCACATGACAGAAAAATAGAGAGTACCTGTCTGATACACTCCTCGCTCCCAGCTGGAAGACTGGAGCAGCTCTAGCCACCTCATTCCTTCAAGAATTCCTTCTAGCCTGTACTGTGCACTTCACAAAACATCTCTGGACATGCCTCAGCCCTTCTTGGTCAGCACTTCTGGTATGCCACCACCCTTATGCCATTTGCAAGTTTGGCTCTGAGCCTAAACTAAAGGTTTCCTTGTTGCAACTTAAGCCTACCATTTCTTGTACCATTATGTTGGCACGGTTCATGCTCTTGGTCAGAAACATTTTCACATCAAGAAATCCATTTCTGTGCCTTTTAAAAACAGCTGTAAAAATGGTCTAAGATTGCTTGTAATCAAGTCTTCATTCTGGGGTAGATGTTCCCATTATTAAAAACGTGAAAAGAAATTACCTTCTGTCTGGAGCAAATTAAAAAGAAAGGGGGCCAGTTTTGAAAATACAATTTGCCGTCAATTGATTTCCATAGAAATGATTGATTGTGAGAGTGGGCAGCTGCACGTATCTAACACTGGGCCTAATGTACAAGCATTTTAAAACTTGTTAGTACTAAAACTATCACCACAGCTGAGGCACCCAAGGAGCTCAGAGGCAAAGAAAGCTTTTTATCATCATCTTCACCATTATCTGTAGAGGAGCAAGAGGAAGCACTTTCCAAAACAGTAGGTTTTCAAAACATGATTTGCTACTGCCTCCATCATTCAGAAACTTGCAGCCTTTTCACTATGAGTTAACCTTTCTTTTTTGCACCTTTCACGTTACTTTGCATATGAAATGTATGTGTGAGAAAGAATATGTTCTACTAAATAAACTGTATATATGATGTGTATGATTTGAAAATACATTTTAATTCCCCAATCTGACAGCAGTATATGATTCTTATCTACCTATTTCATCACAAACTTTTACATTTTCTCCTTAACACAGCTCCAAGACTTAGTTGGAGATTTTCCTTTCCAGGAACTACTTCAGGTTTGTAACTATGGCAACCAAGAATGACTGAATAAACAGCAACAAACAGAAAAAGTAAAACAGGAAAGGTCATCACACCCAGAACTCTGGAGAATTCAGTAAATTTTCTATGGAAACCCTCTCCATAAGTTCTTGACAATCCCCTGCTAAGTCCCCTACAATGTTATCTCCAAAATGCTCTGAGTTCTTGCTTTTACGATTAGCCAGCTATCTGAAAATTTACCTTACCATTGGTGCAATTCATGACTCCGCAGAATCACAGCACTTTAAAGTACAAAGTATAACACTGGCCTTTTTATTTAAAGCTTTTCATGCAGATGCAATGGGTGATGATGGAGCACACAGCCTCTGCAAGCCTGTGTGCAAAGCTAAACCAGTGATACAGCTAAGATGGCAGAGCCTCAGTCCAGAGGCCCTGTAAATTCCAGGACAGGGGAGAAGAACCCTCCCAAAGTGCAACAAGGAGCAACTTAGAGTACTGTACCCAGGGCAGGACAACTCTGTGGGCCAGCACAGGGTGGGAAAGTAGGGCTGACGTAGATGTCTCCCAAAAAGGGCAATGGGGAGCACCAGTCTTGATACAAGCCAGTGGTGCCCTCTCTGTGTAAATATGGCAAAATTGATACCAGGACTCACTAAAAATGGGGTCAGTGCAAAGAAAGAGGAAAAAAAAAAGAAAAAAAAAGAATAAAAAAAAGAAAGTTATTAATCTCCTCTACTCGAGCTGGTGAGGCTTCACTGGAATAGAATGTCCAGCTCTGGGCCTCCCAGTTCAAGAGAGATGGGGGAAAATCAGAGAGGTTCAAGCAGATCATCTGCAGGATGGTTGGGGATCTTGGGCACAGGTCTGCAAGGAGAGGTCGAGGGAGCTGAACTGGTTTCATCCAGCATCCTGGAAGGTAGTGACAGAGATGATGGAGCTAAGCACTGCCCAGTAGTTCCCAACAATATAACCAGCAGTAATGGCCCTTGGTTCAGGTACAATATTGGTAAAAAAATTCTTCACTAGGAGGGCAATGGAGCACTGGAAGGAGTTACCCAGAGAAGCTTTGTGATATCCTCTCAGAAAGGTTTCCAAGACATAACCAAAGTCACAGCTGATCTGATCTAGTTTTGAGGAAGGAAACTGGCTCCAGAGGTCCCTTTCCACTGCTGTGTGACTGTCAGCAAATGTAAGTTTATTTTTTTCTCCTGCAAGACAAAAAGCCACCTCTTAGTGCTGCTGATGCTATGGCACTGGTTGTCAATAGCTCTATGGCAAGCAGAGCACAAGACTGAGGAAATGCATTCGCTGCCTAAAAATTACTAGGCAGCAGCAACTGTGACCCATCACACAAGTCTAGGATATTTAAAGTCAGGACTAAAGAAGCAGTACCTTTGTCTTCAACTCATTTACTACTAAGTACTTGGAAAAGATTATATTCTAATCTTCAAAGGAATAAGTGCTCATATGCAGTAGGCAGAGAGGAAAAGTGTGTAGGGACTCTTGTATGCACGGGTGTGGGAGAAGTTTGATCTGCAGGGCTAGGGAGACACAGCAGTCATTCATGCCGATGCTTGGTCAGTGGTAGAGCACACCCAGGCAGGGAGAGACTTCCACTTACAGAAAGAAATCCATGTAATTTTCTCAATGAAGGAAACAGAAGTCAGTTTACAAAAATCAGCTGTAGTAATGGGGAGTGGTGGGACCCACTACGAAAGACAGGTCTACAGACTCAGTCTGCTCATGTCATACATGGCAGCAAACTCGGGACACAGAATCTAAAAGTTAAATTGGACTACTTTCTTCCCATTTATTGCTCCAGTGCCACTTCTTTATTGGCCAAAAGTGATTTTATATATAACTCGATTTGCTCAAATTTTGCCTGTTATATATGTAAATGAGAGCAGCCTGTCTAAGCATACTTGAAATTTCTGAAGAAAAGAGGAAGAAGGAAGAGAGCCCAGCTGTGTTGGTTTTACAAGGCTATTACAATAGTCAAAGCTTTTAGCACAAAAAAACCCCAGATCTTTTGAGCAAGAAGGTGTCATTTTCAATTCACTGCTTTTCAAGACAAACTTACATTTAAATAAAACACTTAAATTCTGTCTTCGACCTGCAGCTAAGATTATAGTTCTTTCTAAATCAGAATTTTACATACAGTCTCCTCTATGAAATCTACTTTTAACTCTGGAGAATCTCCAGTTGGTTGTATTTTTATACCAGGACAAAAGCAATGAAAAACCTTGTGCAGCTTGAGAAAGTGCACAATAATTTTGCTGATGAATAAAACTGAAAAGCATTTGACATTTTAAAAACAACAACAAAAGACTTCCTGAGTCAATACACAAGTTCACAATTTCTACATTCAGACTGCACAACATAAGAGGTTTCTTCTCTCTTGATGTTACTCCTAATACACAGAAAAACAGTAGGAACCTGAACCCCTCACACACCCAGGTCTCCTCCCAGGGACTCAGTTGCACTGTGAAGTCAAAGAAGCATTATCCTGGCGAGGGGGAGGGAGGGATTCAAGCGCTAAGCAAAACCACCCAAAATAGTGCCTTTAAAAATTACATTTTCAGTTTTAGTCTCTTCTGCGAATTGAACAAAACCGGATGCAATTAAACACAGTCCTTAAAGAGCAGCTGTATTTAACCTTAATTTTTCTGGACAAGGCTGTTTCAGGACACCCAGGTGAGAATATTCACAAAAAGCAATTTTACTTTTATCTAGTCAAGCTTCTCCAGCTGGGCCAAACCCCACAAGCCTTCACAACACAGAAGAGGGCTGGCTGCTCTCAAGGGCATTTTTATGAATGGCAGGTTACTCCACTAACACCCTACAATTAGCGTTTGATCAATAGTGAATGTGATCCCCAAGCTGTATTTTGTAGACTCATGCAGCAATTGAAAGACCGTAAAGCATAAAAGTAGTTTGGCAAAAGGGAAAAAAACAAAACTCAATTTAAAAAAAAACCAAACCAAACCACATGGGATTTGTTCCCCAAACTCTTTTCCCGTCCCTTTGCCCAGTGGGTTCTATCATCTTCCATTTCTCAGGCCTGCTTGAGCACTGAACTTCAGATCAGTGCCACTCCATTAAATTCTAATGCTATAAAGGTACTGTCAGAATAACACTGGACTTTCTGAAAAGTAATATTGCTCAAGAAGCCCCTTTGAAATAACATATCTAAATAATTTTTAAACAAAAAAATCTAGGTAAATTCAACTGGTTTAATAGCAAGTAGAGTATCGAATATGGAACTTCTTTTTATAGCCTTCATAAAACTGCTTTTATGATACTACATGATCTACGGATTGGAAGACACCGGAGAGAGGATCTAAGCCTAGATCGAAGCACTGAGAATCTCCTGCCTTCTAGCAAGGGGCCATGGTGAGCATGGGTGGATACGTGCCCTGTAGAGGCAGTCCAACATCATTTCATTATGATTAAATACATTAGTTAAAAAACATAAACCAGACAAGTTTTTCCATGTGAGAATGATCAACCACTGTTTCTTCCAAAGTTTTACTTACAAAGAAAGCCTAATAAACGTCATTGTAGCAGTTTATCATATGAAGAAATTTCAAGCGTTCAGAAATCTGAAAAGTAAGAAGAGCAGCCACCTCACTGTCTAAGGCAGCCTTCAGATCACCGAATGAAGTTGAAATGGGTTTGAAGACTGAAACTGATCTTCAGAGAGATATCGTCCTAAACCTCACATCTTTGTGTGCTGCTCTAAGCAATATTTCACTCAAAGGTTATTCTCCAACACCACAACTTAACCTGTCCAAAATGCACGCAAATGAACGGAAGATAAACTGATGCTACTCAAAGGTACAGACTTCTGCCTCTCTCATCATAACAGTTCTGCAAGTTTTCTCCCCCTCACATTCAGGATATCTACCACCCAAATGCAAGGAAAGGAGCTGTGGAGAGGCAACGTCCTTCAAGGAACTGGCAAGTCTAGCAGGAGAAAACGGAAAGCCCACCAGCCCTGCGAACAAACTTCCTGAGATGACTCTGGCAGCTGCCATGAAAGCCTGCAAGGACCTGCTCAGCACCAGAGGGGCAAATGGCAGTAGCTCCAACAACCCCTTTATGGAGCCAGGAGGACGATGAGACCTTGGCTGCTGTGCACCAAAAGGGACTTAATTTTTCCCAAGGGGAACTGTCTTTACAAAGAGAAGCAGAAATGTGCTCGCCCTGAGCAAACTGAAAAGAAACCTGTCCGTCTGTCATTTACACAACAGTACAAATGGGAAAGCTGGCTTGGTTAGATTTCAAATTAGTGTGCTTGCTAAGCATGTAAAGAAACACAGAGACAAGCTACACACCCGCTCTTTGCTCTGGGTGCTCTAGCACTGCCAAAATATGGAGCATGGAGAGAATAGCTCAAAGGCTTACTTCCCCAAAGGGGTAGCAGCTTCTTCTCTTATGCTGTAGCTCGCTGTCTCTGCATGGGGGAAGGAAGGCCCAGCGGAAGAAGAAAAGAGGATGCTGCAGCATGCAGTGGAAGGTGGTTATCGCAGAGGGTGAGCCGAGCCTGCTGCCGTGGGAAGGATCTGCCTGGGCAGCCCAAGATGGCTTCAGTCCAAAGGTGCAAACCTGCTCCTGGAATAAAAACCACAGGAGGCACAGAAAGTCCCTTTGACACCTCTTCCTGCCCAAGGCAAGATTTTGTGTGTCTCCCCAGAGGTGTCCCCAGGCTGCTCTGTGTGTGTGCCCGCCTAGCACTCTCAACAGTCCTGCCCTTTCCCACTGTATCTCACATCACAGCTCCCACCCAGCCCTCACACAGGTGACAGACCCTGCTCCTCAGGCAAGACATGGCAGGGCAGGGCTGTGGGGTGCCCATGTCTCTACTCAGCAGAGGTGGCCACTGACATGGGGAGGGACGCTGAGATGGGCCTGCATAGGCTGGGGCTTCCTTCAGCTACAGTGACTGCTTTAGAAAACAGGTAAACCTATTTCTCACGTAAAGTTGTGGGGGAGATAGAAGAAAACAAAAACAAAACGCACCTATTTTTTTAAAGTTCGGAAACATTAGTTTATGGAGAATATTAGGTGAGGGATCCTGTGCTGCTCCTAAACACATAATTTAAATTAGTTTCTGTTGGCAAGAGAGCTATTTGCATTGAAATGGCACTGCTGAGAACTGCTTGCCACAAAATACCACTGGATGATGAGCTTTTGCAGTTCTGTTATGTCAGTGTTAGCTGGGAAGCTCTGGAGAGATAAAACTCACCCCTTCAGTGCGGACATGTCAAGTTCATACAAGCAATCTTCTGTTTATCTTTTTAACATCAGGCCAATACGCAGACTAAAGCAAGAGTTAGCACCGAAGCACACCTCACCAGACTAAGAACAGTCACATTTATGTAATGTCTTTCATCTGAGGAAGTCAGAATGACTGAAAACGAGAGGCACGATCCTCTGCTGCAGCGACTGCTCTCTATCTAGTGCTGGAAACATGGGAAGCAAAAAGGGCAAACCAGATCAGCGGTAGCTGAGCAGCCAGCGTAGCTCAGGTCCTGTGAGGCGATTCTGTGTCCCTGGAGTGGCACAATTCATTGTCTTTGGCCCTGTTGGAAATTTTGCTCTCATTTATTTCACTTTAAAATATCTATAAAAGAACTGTTGGCAGCACTCACTGCATCATACTCCATGACAGAGAGATCACCAGAGCCAAATTCATGCTTGAACCACGGATTTTTAATTTACTTACTTTTTAAATAGCTGCCATTTCTGCTTCGCCAACAGGTCATAGGGATGGCACTGCTTTCCCCAGCACCCATTGCTCCAAGGTGAGGACTCATCCTCCCAGGAGTGAGCTCAGCCACTGCTGGACTACACACACCCAAGTCAAACAGACCTGCAAGTAAATCTGCTCTGGAGCACCAGGATGTCATCTACATTGTCTGATCTATACCATCTGACACACTTCACTGCAAAAAAAAAGCCAAACCAAACCTCACCCAGCATCTGGCACCTCCTCCACACCATGCCCAGTTGTCTTTACACATGGTGCCTGTACGGAAGATCACAGTGCTTACTCATTTAAACCATGGGAGGTGGCTCGGTGAGGAGGCAGGGCACGCTTGCACACCTCATGGCAAGTCTCAAAGCTTGCCTGAGATGCAGGTGTTTTGAAGCAACCACGTCCTGCCATTTATCTTCTCCCCACCCCAGCTCGCCACTTCTGCAAGTCCTCTATTATCTAGTGTTTTGGGCCCCAGCCTTGGACCCACATGCAGTGGGTGCTTCCCGTAGGGCAGCTTCCCATGGGGCAAGGAGCATTCCACAGGCATGAGAGATTCTATCTCGGCTGACGGATGCTGCTGCCGTGGCAGCCCCCTCGCAGCCTGTGAAATGGCACCCAGCTTGTGCCCAGCAGTGCTGCCAAGGGCAGGCTGCTGCTTGTGAGCCATTACGTTTGTGGGAGGTTTGAACAATCTCTTGCTTTTCCCACCACTTACAGAAGCACAACAGCTTCGAGGACAGGCGGATTTCCAATGTTAAAAGAAAAAGGGGAAAACTGCTTTTTTTGTTCAGTTTTAAGGACCTAGTCCACTGCTTTCTTTTTCATATTTCCTGAGACCTGGCAAACTACACTTGTGAGAGACGTTGCACAGTTAATCTTCATTCCAACCAAGACTGCATTCTTGTTCAGTGCATGGGTAAAGTCCTGTCGCAGTTCTGTAAACTGCAAACAGCAGCATTGATACATGATAGCCACATCAAAATCACACACCAAAACCACTGTGCTCCTATTAAAAAATGCAGCTTTAAGTAAACATGAGACATTCCAGTTAAAGCTAACAGAGAGCAAACAAAGGCTATACGTTGTCCGATCTTACGAGCTATCTATATTAAAAATATAGATATATTTTATCTTTTGTACAATGTGCTGAAATGAAACTAAGGTTTCATTTTGGCATCCCCCCAGCAGTGCCAGGGCTCTGTGTCACTTTTCAGTTTCCCAGAGGTGCCCTCCACAGCTCTATTTCCTAGCTGCATTTTACCACACTAAGTATGCCACACCGTGTCCTGAGCGAAGCAACTGCTCCCAACCCAAGCAAAGCACCCTACTGCAGTGTCAAACAAAGAAACTATTGAGGCTCCCTCAACAGTCACTGAAGAGCTTCTGGCATCTCCGGTGAGCAATCCAACTTTTTAACATCTGGATTGCCCTCAACAGGAACCAGTCCCTCCTCCCCAAGGACAGAACGCTGCTAGGACATCTGGGCTCTCAGATCTTCTATCTGTGTACTCCACATCTGTTAGATACTTGCATATCTGTGTCCTGCAGATGAAACCATACAGCTGCTTGTTAAGTATCTCTGCCACCCCAATCAACTCATTACTGAAAAAGATGCAGCCAATAATTATGCCAGAAGCTATGTGAGCTCTGGAAAAGGAAACCACGCATGATGGCCCTTGTAGGTTAATGTCCTGGTTTCAGCTGTGCTGGGAACATTTTGATAACAGCAATGGTGATATGCCTGGGCTGGCAGACGGCCAGGGCATCACTGCTGTTTCTGTGCTGCTGTACCGGGCAGGAACTCCAGTATGAACTCCAGTCAAAGGGACTGTGACCTCTGGATGAGTCCATGTGGGAGCAGGAAACCCCAAAGGGTCTGTGGCCATAGATAAGCCCATGCCAGAGCAGGTACATCTCAAAGTGTCTGTGGCCATGGTTATGTCTGTGCAACAGCAGGTGTACCCCTGAAGGGACTGTGGCCCAAGGATAAGTCCACGCTGGAGAAGGTACAACTTGAAGCATCTGCGGCTGTGGGTAAGGCCACGCTGGAGCAGGTATATCTCTGAAGGCATTGTGGCCCATGGATAAGGCCACGCTAGAACAGGTGCACCTCAGAGCGACTGTGGCTGTGGATAAGTCTATGCCGCAGCAGGTGTAGCCCTGAAGAGACTGTGGTTCATAGATAAGGCTCCACTTGGAGGAGGTACAGCCCTAAGGACTGCAGTCTGTGGATAAGTCCAAGCCTGAGCAGGGGCAAGGAGAGGAGTTCATTGCAATGTTAAAACTGATGGTCTGGTCCAAAGGGAGCAGGGGTGGAGACTGTAGTGGAAATACCTTTAAATTGTTGTAATCCATTATTTGAGTTGGATGTTATAGAAATTACTACAGCAGGAGCCACCTGAACCAATGAAGGACAAATTTTACAAGAAACACCAGGAAGTGTAGCAGTGACCCGACCTGAGCTGGCTTTGGTGCCCAATAACTTCAGGCAACACACCACCTCTCCTGTCCTGAGTGAACACCATAACAGACGGAGCCCAAAGTCATGGACTAAATGAACTTAATGGACATTTTGTGGTCATTTGTGGACATTTTAAAGACATTTTATAGGGGTGGCCCATAGACTAAGGGAATGATATCTGTGTATTATATCAAAGGACGGTAAGGGTGATAGGGGTTAATAAGGTAGTGTTGGATAGTGTGGTACCTGAGCATGACGTAAATAGTATGGAATAACGGGTGGAGAGCCTGCCAGTTTTGGCTGGGATAGAGTTCATTGTCTTCATAGCAGCTGGATGAGGCTGTGTTTTGGGTTTGTGCTGGAAACAGTGTTGATAACACAGAGATATTTTCGTTATTGCTGAGCAAGGTTCACACAGAGCCAAGGCTTTTTCTGCTTCTCACCCGACCCCACCAGCGAGGAGGCTGGGGGTGCACAAGAATTTGGGAGGGGAACACAGCTGGGACAGCTGACCCCAATGACCCAAGGGATATCCCATACCGTATGACGTCATTCTCAGCATACAAAGCTGGGGGAAGAAGAAGGAAGGGGGGGACACTCAGAGTGATGACGTTTGTCTTCCCAAGTCACCGTTACCATGATGGAGCCCTGCTTTCCTGGAGATAGCTGAACACCTGCCTGCCCATGGGAAGCAGTGAACGAATTCCTTGTTTTGCTTTGCCTGCATGCGCAGCTTTTGTTTTACCTATTAAACCGTTTTTGTCTCAGCCCACGAGTTTTCTCACTTTTACTCTTGCAATTCTCTCCCCCCATCCCACCCGGGGGGAGTGAGCGAGCGGCTGCATTTTGCTTAGCTGTCAGCTGAGGTTAAACCACGACAGTTAATAATAGTTCAAACAGTCATTAGTACCTGTATTAAATCTACTAATTGCCTCGCATTACTGGAAAAAATGCAGATTCCGGTGTTATTCTGAAACCTGCGATCTGTTTATTTACTGAATAAACATAACTATGATTCGTCTCGCTTTTGCTAAAGTTTACGTTGGCTGGGGAATTTTCCTTAGTATTTCCTAGAATCGTATCAATGCATGTGGAATATGCCATTTCTTTTAAAAGATCCTAATACCTCCGCTCTGAGCCTTTTACAGAACACTGCCTTTTCTCTGCTCCTACACTGAGTCTTTTCCAAAGGCAAGTAATTCCAACCCAGTGAAAGCAACACTCACTCCTGGTTCCTAAAGCAGTTGAAAAAAAATACTGAAACGTCTAAAGTCATCAAAATATCTGCACCAAATTCTTGCAAATCTCTGTCCCTCTGTTTCTACTGCACTGTATCTTCTTAAGTGTGCCCTGCAGTAAAACCAGAGAACTCTGTGTGTCTCCAGCTCTCTCCTTCTAACTTCCTGAGATCATACTGCAAAGCAGGGCTCTGTGACACGACTGCCTTGAAACTAGAGGAGATCACTTGACTGGTTAAAATACCAAAATCCAAACTGCAGCAAGTGTGATTTTTTTATTATTATTATTTTACGTAACACCAAGCACAAAGCTCAATAAAGACAGTAAAATTATTACGGAAAGTATCACCTTCAAAACCTGTTTCTCTTTAGGCTTTTGTAGTAGAAACACAAAGACATCCTGAGAATTAAATCTTTTTCTTAAAAGTAGACAGCATGATTCGTTTTGAGTCACAAACTTCTCTAAACTAATCTAAACCACATTTGCCTAATTTACATAGCAAAATCTTCTGTTCTTTCTCGTATTTTGACTTCCAGTGCTGGAAATTCAGCTTGGGGAACTTAGCTGGATCATTTCTTATTTATACATCCCTGTCAAACAAATTCTGTTCTGGCTAGACTTTGTAAAAGTCCATTTCACTACTGTTTGCTGGCAACACACAAACATAAGAAGGGACCAAAGCTGATGCTACTGCCAGAATCTCACCAGCAAGGATGCTGACAGCATGTGAGAACAAGCATGTGCTCCCTTTCCACACTTATTCTGGAAAGCAAATGCCTGCTCTGTTTTGTACCATTATTCATATAGAGCACAGCCTAATGCTTCAAGTGGCATCACTTGGAGATTTCAATCTAACTCAGTGGGAATTGCCCCTGGGTTGGCTCAATACCGCAGACAGGAGAAAAAGAGAAGTAAAAGAGTCCTACCATCAAATAAACATATTCTGGGATCTCATAACTGCACCGTGTGCCAGGTCTATTATGTCAAAAAGGTGTTCAGGTTGATCTTTAGGACAAAATTCACTATCACCACTTTCAGCCTGACTCCAGCAAACCAATCAGTGAGAACTCCTCTCTATGAAAAGCTGATAAGATTTAACATACAATTTTTTAACAGAGAACAGGCAGCATGCTCTGCATCCCAGCATCCAGTAGGTGGGAAATAGCAAGGAGACATTTCCTTACTTTCAGCCTTTAGCTACATCTTTCCGCCCTTGAAACACCCTTGATCATGCAGCCATGGTTTTGTTTTTCTGTCTCCTGCTTTTAAGCTGCTGTCTCTTGACTTTCTGCTGCATTCCTCCTACTCTTTGACCCCTGTACAAATCAAGAGGTGTGACCAGACAAATCTTTCATCTTGTTTGCACCCAATCCAATCCTTTTCAATGTCAATACCTAATGTTTTATAAATTAATTAGAGCCCAGTGTTGCTGATACCATCACCAATCTCTGCCAATGCCAGAGTTAGTATCCACACTGGGACTCACCATCATTTGTGTAGTCTTCAGGTCCCTGTTTTTTCAGTTGTCTCTAAAAAGGAACAGTCAGCTGTTCCCTCAGTTTGCTTGACTGGAATGTGAAGAGCACACCCACAAGCTTCAGTGAAATTTGTAAATGCCTAAAGATCAGAGAAACATAAGCAGGAGGCACCAGAGCTTCAAAATAATTTCAGACTACTGTAATCTCTAAAGCCTCTTAAAAATAGTTGATTTTTTTTTTTTTTTTGAGTGGGTGTCTACAGTCTTGGGCTTTTTGCTTTTTCTTTCTGTAAACTAGAACTCAGGAACCAAAAGACTAGCCCAAAGATGTACAGACATCACCTACCAAGACCAAAGGTGTCACTCAGCTTTTTAACCTAGCTGGACATGAAGTTACAGCCAAATTGTAGGCATCATTATTAAATGGGCAGGTTGTTTCCTTTCCGGCAGGCTGTCAGGAGCCGTGGGGCAGCAACTGGGAGCACCAAGTGGCCGTACCTTCCCCATAGGGTGCATCCTGCTGCGCCTGGGCCAGGTGAGCAGAGTGGGCAGCCGTGGGGAGCCAGGCTCAGCCTGAGCCCCAGTGCCCTGGCAGGTCTGCAGGGATATGGACAGGCCGGGGCTGTGGCTGTGCCCAGCAGTCAGGGCAGTACCAGCAAAGCAGGAGGCTGGGTGCAAGTGTCCCCCCACTCTGCCTCATGTTGCTCCTCCACAGCAGCCTGATTTTGGGTTACAGCTTGTCTCAGACAGCTGCTGCCAAGCTCCATTTGCAGAAGAGGATTGGAGAATAGGAAGAGGTTGCAGAGCCCCTTAGCTCACCCAGGGTCATGACAGTGACGCTCACAGCTTTTAAATATGCCTGCTACTGCATCACATACAGGTGATGTCATCTGTGACTCACCTCTGTGGCCAGAAACCTCTTTAACAGCAGGTTGTGATGAATTGGCATTTTTTTCAAATTATTAAAGATTTCAAGTCCACTCTTTTTGTGATGTGTTTGCATGCTGCTTTAACACAAACACAGCCTGGAGAGCAGCACTGAAGTTGGGGCAAGCTGAAAGCTGGTCCCTAAAGGACAGAGTGCATAACACGGACTCGCTGCATTGACAAGACCTGGCACGCAGCTTCAAACCAATTCCTTTGCAAAGGTCAGTAAACCAAAAAAATACTTATAATATAAAACAATATAAATAAACCACTGTTCCCCATTACCACAGGCAGCCAAGGTACCAACACACGCTGGGCAGACTGATCCCAAGAGCGCTTTCAGACTCAGCAAGTGCAGAGTTTCCTATGGGACAAATGCCGAGCTAGCTATGCTCTTCAACCAAAATTTTTTTCAGTTTTTAAGTGGCTGTACCATCTAGAGTACCAAATACATCAGAGACCTCTTCCAGGTCCTAAGGCAATACTAATTACTCCAAATTTTAACATTCTGGGCAACATGTTTCTGTCCCTGAGCATGGCCTCTGCTGAAATGCAAACACTCCTCCGTTCCCGAGCCTTGCATCTAAAATTTGGCTCCTTAACCTTACATTTAAGTTCTCAAAACTGCTTTGTGGCTCAATTGCTTAAATTGAATAAGGTTCCTTACCAAACTTTCCCACTTGGCTTGTCCTCTAACCTCTACCTAAGGTAGGAAGTTATTCCCTGAGCCAGAGAAAAAGAGAGCCAACCCTCCAGCACCGACAGCCGTCACCCCAAGCAGCCATCCCCCTCCTCCTGTCCCGCAGGCACCCTCTGCTTTCTTCTACCTTGTATTGCCCATTCAGGGAGTCGTCTGTCCATGAGGCTCTTTCCACAGGCTTGACAATTGCTAGAAAGCCACAGCTTGGACTCTTCAGAGAATCTGCCCCAGATTTCCTCAGCAGTGAGAAAATGCTGCTTTTTTCCTGTACATTGAAAGGCGTGGGACTGAGTCACCTTCTCATTTTTGTGAGCTGGGAGACCTGAAGATCTTGTGTATGTCTGGGGGTGGAGAACATGGTGCTAAGTAAAAAGTTAAGAACTGGGGGTAATGAAATGACTAACATGCAACATGGAAATAACATGAACATTAAAACCCTGCCTGGGTTTCCTTCTTGCTGGGAGGCTCGCTGCATAGCACCCAGACTCTTCTCAATCACTCACCCAGGTTTGCCTTCAGCAGCATGATGCAGCCCAGGTGTCTCCTGTACCTTGATATAGGAGACGGACCTATCTGAAACGAAATGAAACACTTTTAAATAATGAAAATGCCTTAAAACGCAGTCCTTTACCACAGGCAGAGAGATTTTTTAAGAGATCGCCCATCTCTGAGCATGGCACAGCAGGAGGAAGGTGCAAGGTGGCAATATTTAGGCTCCCGCAGAGCCAGCACTGGGGGTCTGCCTTTTTATCCTTCCCTTCTCTTGGGCAGCAACTGGCCCTTGGACCCACTGCAAGCTGGAGAGGGGCTAAAGGCAATCTGTGCTTCCTCCATGCGTGCATGCTACGGCAATGCACGACCTGGCTGTGAAAACTCAGCTGAATGTAAAACAAAACCCAGCACTGACATTTGCTCTGTGGTTCCAGTACGTACAAGAAGTGCCATGGTGTAACTAGCATCAAGTTAACAAATACAAATGGTTTTACAACAGCATCACGTACCTCTTCTTTTTCCTAGCCTGTTGCTTACGTGTTTGTTAGGACCAGGCTGTAAATCTCTGTCCTGCTGAGTAGCTGCTCTCTCTACCAGGGGTCACTTGGACACGGGTGTGGAAAGTGCTATTGAGCAGAACAGCGGTAAGCCACAATTACGTAGTGCGTCCATTTATTTGGGGGGGAATTACAATTAAATTAGCATGCATGGGTTTTCCTCCAAATACGTGTCTTCACCTCAATCCAGAATTATAAGCAAGAGTTCTCCTACACAGAAACGTTCAATATTTCCTAGTTTGATAAACCAGGTCAGGTTAAAAGAAGGAGAAAGAATGCACAACAAATAGTTACTTTAGGATCATTACTCTTTTTTCCTAGTTGACAGAAACAAATTTTAAATCACTAGTTATAGTTCCAGGAAGAGATTTGACTGAAATGTGGCAGGCTATGTGTATGGTATTAAACTGCAGTTTTAGAAGCTTGGACTCATCCTGATCTTGAAATTGATCTAACTTTTCACAAGTTTATGAAATACAGAAGGAATGGAAGAAACAATATTCTGGATCCTGGAACAGTTTACTCAGATGAACCAGCTTGTCAACACTGCAAAATGTGAACAAAGAATCAACTCTGCAGAAACTGAACTATAGTAGGAATATTTTAAAAAATCCTGTAGTTAGAGAAAAAGATATTCTAACACTTTCTCCTCCCCCCCCGCCCTAATTCAGATCACAAGCCTGATTGTTAAATCAGCACCAAAGCTATAGCCCTAGTTAGTTTTACTTCAGTGGTTGTGGTTATTTACAAAGAAATGCTCAAGACCAGAGAAATTTTTTGCTAAAATGCTTAAATACTTGACTTTAGAACTGCTTACCAGGAAAACAACAGGAAAAGGATGTGGCCTCATAAATGCTTGTAACAACTTCATCAGTGTTATATTTATTCATATGAATTTGATTTCACTAAGAATTAATAAGTGTGAGATGACTGAAGTGTACACATATCACAGTACAAAATTAGCAGTTAAATAAGCTCAATTTTCAGACAGGAAGACAGACATTTTTAAACTCACAGCAAACGCTGTCCGCTAAAAGTGCTTTGAACCTTTCACTGAAGGTGCAGAAAAAAAAAAAGGCACAGAATGATGCAGCCTGAGGCCCTGCATACCAAGCCCCTGAGGAAAGCAAGAGATGGCCAGTGGAAAGAGGGAGGGGGAGACGGCAAAAAGGAGAGGGCAGGAGCAGGGGCTCTCCCTTCATTTGGTTGAAATTCAGGTTGTGGTGCCACACGGGCCCCTTTCTATAGGGACTACATATCTAACTATGCATACATACTATAGCGTACAGTTACATATAGGTACAAAGGCTACCTTACAGTGCAGTGGCACAAACCTCTCCCTGCCCTAGTTCTGCAGGGCAGAACTGCACACACCCGCAGTGAGGACAGATGGAAAAATGTAAAGAACGCTCTTAAGACAAAAAATCCCTCACAATTTGAGCTGAATCCCTGTGAAAAGGTCATCAAACCCCTTTCCTCCGTCTTTCCTCTCCCTCCCATTGTGCCTTGTCTCTCCCAATGAGTATGTGCAGACAGACAACAAGCAAAGGCTCCATCACGCCTGTCTGCATCAGCCTCCTGCAGCTCTAAGCATTCTGTCTTAGAGAGAACAGATAGTAAAAAATGACCCTAGACTTGGCCTTACTGAACAATTAGGGGCGCAAGAAAGCATAATGGAAATATCAGCATAACCAATAATACGGAAAGCTGCTGTGCAAACATGATCAAAAACCCTTACTTGCAAACATGATCAAAACCCACCACTTCCACAATGTAAAAAAACAAACAAAAAAACCCAAACCTCAAATAAAACAACCTCAAAAAACTGACTCACATTCTGTTAAATTGTATTTCTTCTTGTCTCAAAGCCGAGAACTTAGTAGGATTCAATGGAACAATACAAAGATGTAAAACAATGGGTATTAGGAAGAATGGCTTCCCTTAAATCAGGTTATTTTACAGGTTATTTCTTGAGGCAATGCTTGAACTTTTCTCTCCCCAGACTCTGCAGTATGAGGGGCTCAGAGGATTAAACATGCCACTTGCCGAGTGCTTCTCTGAACATACTTTTAAGTCTCTCAGTTATGTCCCAAATGTGACTCAACAAATGCTTTTCTAAGGACAACGTGACAGCAAAACTATTCTGTACTTACTGCCCGACAAACATTAAACCTCGCACATTCCTCATTTTATAGGTAAACCAACACAGAGGGGATTATTCACACTGTCAAACCATAGGGGCTGCTGGTTGACCACCTTCTTCAAGCACTTTTGTCCGCTGCTTTGGTTTACAACAAGTACTGATGCCAGCCTGCAGGATGGGAACAAGTCAGCGACCACTGCTCAAACTGCCCTGCCTTACAAAGTCTCAGCCGATGCATGCGTCAGGGTCCCTGGCTCCTGTCCCAACCGTCCCACAGAAGAGCCCCTCTCTGCCCCATCCCATGAGGAGCTCTCCTTCCACCAGCCTCAACGCCAGGCAATGGTAAGATGTCCATGAGGTCACTGGCAGCCAGGAGGGCAAACTGCATCCTGGGCTGCAACAAACACAGCAGGTCAAGAGGTGATTGAATACTGTGTGCAGTTCT
Organism: Cariama cristata; assembly: GCF_000690535.1. Taxonomy (NCBI): domain Eukaryota; kingdom Metazoa; phylum Chordata; class Aves; order Cariamiformes; family Cariamidae; genus Cariama; species Cariama cristata. The sequence goes on from NW_009603387.1 coordinate 41,668, forward strand.
GGGGCCCACAATTTAAGGAGGACGTGAAGGTCCCTGAATGCGTCCAGAAGAGAGCAACAAAGCTGGTGAAAGGGTAGGGAGGAATGTCCTACAAGGAGAGGCTAAGGACTTTGGGCTTGTCTAGTTTGGAGAAAAGAAGGCTGAGGGGCAACCTCATTGCTCTCTACAGCTTCCTGAGAAGGGGACGTGGAGAGGGAGGTGCTGAACTCTTCTCCCTGGTATCCAGTGATAGGATGCATGGGAATGGTTCAAAGCTGCACCGGGGAGGTTTAGATTAGACAGTAGGAAGCATTTCTTCACCCAGAGGGTGGTCAAACACTGGAACAGGCTTCCTAGAGAGGTGGTCAATGCCCCAAGCCTGTCAGTGTTTGAGAGGCATTTGGATAATGCCCTTAACAACAGGCTTTAACTTGGTCAGCCCTGAAGTGGTCAGGCAGCTGGACTAGATGTGATCGTTGTAGGTCTCTTCCAACTGAAATAGTCTAGTCTAGTCTATCAGTCAACGGCTTTTAAAGGGATTGGTGTTAAAAATAGGGCTAGAAATTCAGAGTTCCCTTTCTGCAAATGTTATTGCACAGCAGCTCTTCTGAGAAGAGAGTGCAGCTCAGAAGCTAGCTCTTGCAAAGGTACCTGATGCCTAATGGTAGCAATAACAAGGGACACAAAGCTATCGGAAGTCTTCCTCTTCCTTTGCCTTTCATCTGAACGTGAAAAGAATGAGGGAATGGACTTCCTTCTGCATAAACTTCTTGCCATTAGCAACCAAAGCTATAAAAATCAGCACCTCGGAAAAAAAAAAAAAAAACTTAAATAAAAAACTGTATCAAAGGTAAGCAAATTACAAATGTGTGAAACAGAAACAAAATTGTACAGACTTTTCTATGATTCGGAGACCTGTGGGATGCCACACACGTTTCACATAGAAGAAAGAAAATGCTTAACAGTAGTCTAAAAACCATCAGGAGCACTACAACAGGTTTTAGTTAACCAAACTGGTGTTTCAGCACCTGCACCTCTTGTGAGAAAATTTGTGCTGGCAAGGCGAGGCAAGGCAAGGCTCAGCAAGGTGCGGCAAGGTGCAGCAAGGCAAGGCGCAGCAAGGCAAGGCTCAAAAAGAAGCAAGCTTTCTGCTAAATGCACAAGAGACATTTGGCCAAAGAAACCAAATATTTAGAAGCACAGATTCTTTCTCCAAACTGTATCATCTTAAAAGGAATAATAATGGAGAACAAAATGATGAATTACAGGTGCTCAGCAAATTTACATAATTTAGATGTCTAAATGATAAGTGGTTCTGCACAAACACCATACCATCAACACACAACAGCGCAAGATCTTCCTGAAGGCCACTTAGATATTGTTCTCTTAATCCTTGCTGAAATCTGTACAGAGTATAACTGTAGAAACACTATGCTTTTATCACATATACACAGCCTCAACCTAACTAAAATGTTATTGAAATTAAATAGAAAGACTGAAAGATTCAGATGATTTAAGTGAACATATATATATGGAAAAAGACACAAAATACATGTTGTCATATTCTTGATTACTTTTGCATGTTACTATGTAGTTTCAACACTTACCAACTGAAAATATTTAATTCTGAATAACAAGGAGCAGACATACAAGTAATTTCTGAAGAATGTAGAACTTCTAGAAGTGGTGTGAACATCCAGACACGATTGATGCAATGTTGTCTCTCCTGGGCTGCAGACAAGGAGCTGGGCCCCAGGAAGGAACAGCCTAAAAATAGTGTGTTGGCGTTGGGAGGCAGGTGTCTGGATTTGGGAAACCGCACTCCACTGGAGGTGACTTGTATCACCTTTGGAAAAGTCCTTTTGCTTATCTCTGCTTCAATTCCCCACATGTAAAATGTAAAAGATAACAGACCCTACCTACACCACCAGAACAGTTACATTTAGGAGAGGACGGAAAACCCCAAACTTCACAGTGTCAAGCAGGCAAGCCTGCCATGGTGCATTGCGATGTCCTGTGTAGATACTCAAATCACCCTAAAAGCGGTGTGGTTAGGCACAGCAAACACCACATCTCATCAGCACAACGCTTAGCAGAGCTAATATTCGATAAACAGGTTGTAAGGTTAGTGAAGCACCAAACCAACATGTTCAACTATGCATACAACAAGAAGAGAGGGATTTTCATTAACAGCCAAATCCTCTGTGTACTCTACCTCTGGTGACAGCAAAGTTAAATCTTACTAGCACCTCATGATATAATAAACATATGCATTGCTGCTGGCCTGTTAACGTTATAGTAGACCATGAGTTGACGTTTGGCACAATAATGGTACACACAGTTTACATCATGAAGCAATAGAGCAGAACACAGAGAAAGCAAAATGAATTTTAATAAAAAATTATTTCTTTTAAGTTTCCAATTTTTTCCCCCAAATAAGTCTTTTGGAAATGTATAATTTTGTAAAAATATTTCCTTTGAGAAATATGTTATCGATATCAATTCAGGGAAAAGTAGCATTGCCAAATTCTGACTGCTGTCACTGCAGTTCTAACTAATTCATCTCTTCATGCTAATTATCTAAACTCGGAGGTCTGCTGTCTTTCAATTTCTGTTACCTTAGGAAGACCAGAAACCACAATCAGCTGGCAACCTACCTGCTTTTGCTGTTAAGCAATTCTAACAAAAAAACCTACCTCTATTAAACACTGGAAAATTTAAGTTGTAGTATCACACAATTTGTTAGGGGTTTTTGTTTGGTTTTTTGTTTGTTTGTTTGTTTGTTTTTAAGAAATGTTGCTGAAGCAGCAGTTGTTAGGTAGTACAGTTCATCAGTATCCAACAGGTTCCCTTAAATACTAAAGATACACAGATAAAACATTTTGGTATTTTCAGCACACAGATGCTAGCACTGTCTGCTAAATAGACATGTGCATATCATGTTCAATGCATGGCATATATCTTTAAGGCCTCAGTAGAAAAACACTGTGGGAAATGGGAAGAAGAAAGTCTGGAACCTAACTAAGAGAGCCTTTATGATCAAGCTTTCCTTATTTTTTAAACTGTTTATTGTTGGAAGCATTGTCAGCAACGGGAACGCAGTTTCTTATGCTCTTCCCCTAAACGTCCACTGTTGGCTTCAGTCAAAGACAGGATGCCATATTAGACACACTTTTTCTCTTGCCTAAAATGACTCCTACATCCTTCTTCAGTTCATTATTTTCTTGTAATGACATTCAACAAACTTCCCTCCCTGCCATGAGGGCTGCCATAAATGTGCCTAACAAATTCTCACAGAGCCATGCTGTGTCATTACGCAGGCCCTAGAAATGAGGCAAGGAAAACTGACCTTTCCCATCAAGCAGAAATGGAGCTGTGAGCCATGTGGCGTCTGATTGAGACTGTCCTGGTCACCATGGGGTGCACCTCAGGACAGAGTTCCTCAGCCATACGTGCAGCACAGTTGGCTCAAAATGTGTACGAGTGCCTTTTGGAAAGGAGGTCCAGTTATGCAGTTGCTTTCCTAGAGTTGTACGTGCACTTCAGTGCTGTGAAAAATAAAATTAGATCTCCTTGATCATCTTCAGTAACTGATTTTTTTCCCACTTTGCAAAATTACAGCTGAAGTTCCTGTGTCATCATGCCGGGGGAGGGAGGGGGGGTCTTATGGTTTAGAGGTTTGTACGATCTGTTGGGAAATAGTTGATTTACGAAAATGCTGTCTCAAGTCTTTCAAAGGTAATTATGAGTTGAAGACCAGTGTAGCTAATGGTTTGAGTGGAAAAAAAAAAAAAAACCTTAGAAGTGTCAAAATGACTCAGTCATTAGACTGGAAAGAGGCATACACTATGATGTGGTATGTAGGGCCCTCAGCCGGGGTGCGCGAGCCCCGCTTGAATGCCTGCTCTGCAGAGTCGGAGAATAACTAGAAGTGCAAAAGCTGCAATACAACAGACAGATCTCCACCAAGTTGTTGCTGTTGGTGCTGCAGCTTGAGAGTTAGCACAATAAGGATGTAGGGGAACGAATGTCTGAATTTTCTGGGCCTTAGATCAGAGTGTAAAAGATTTGGGAAAAAGAGTTTATTTTCCTTTGGGTTTATTCACATTTTGCCACTTTCACGTTTCACCAGTCTCAGAGCACTGGCACAGAAAATACCCACCCTGGCCTCAGGAGTCCCTTGGGAGCATCTCCAGCTGATTTCTCTGTGGAAACTGAGACACGCCTTACAACAAATACTAGATCATTTCAAAACTAAACATGTTAGGGATCAAAGAGAGAAATTAGTTCACCTGCTCTCCCAAGTAACAGATTTAGTTCCTCCAGCATTGAAAGGACCCTTCTCCACTGAGACACTCTTGGTCCTGGCACACAGTTGAGGTTTGCTGGCACCTCACTCAAGCTGTAGGGTCCTTCCAGAGGACATAAAGTGCCAGTGAGAAGGACATCGCCTGCGGTCAGACCTCTGTATGGGCACAGCAGCTTCCTGGCCCTGGCCTCTCAGCCTCACCAGCAACCCACAGGCAGTACTTATGGGCACTTATGGGCAATTCCTCTACAGAAAATCTTGGCCCTCTCTGGCTATCACCATCAGAGCTTTTGGCTCTCCCTTTTCTCATCACTCCTGGGCTGTCCACGGCATGGATGGTGGAGCAAACACAGAGGCCAATGAAGACAAGGAGTCTAGCGCTCGGCAGCTGGAGGCAGGCTATGGGATAAGCTGTCTGAGCTACAGGATGTGGCTGTTCCTCCTGGCAATCAACCACGGCTACAGACAACACAGGCCTGAAACCGTGTTTCTCATTTCCCCTGTAGCCACGAGATGGAGCAACTCAATAACAAACGGCTCTGCAGAGCCACCAGATTTAGGTGATGGGATATTTCATCCCAGTTCTGGCTTACCCAGAGGCTGCAGGCAGCCCTGGTGGGATGCTGCAATGGCCCAAGGTGATTACGCGGCCCATGGCAGGCAGGAGCAAGCTCCAATAGCCTCCTGGTGTTCCTGGGTGCCACCCAGCCAGGGCTCATAGCAGGACCAAGTAGCTCAGATGTGCTCTCAGGCCCCTTGGCAGCCCCAACCAAGCACACTCTGGCAGTAAAAGCTTCTCTGGGACCATCCCAGGCTTCACACATTGCTCTGTTGTGGCCTCTATTGCCCAAACTCCTGCTGTGTCCTCCTGGCTGGCTTCCAAAGCCTCCTCCCCAGCTCAGAGCTAGAGCAGCCCTTCAAAAAAGAGAAAATCTCAGGGGCCTGGGGATGTGGGAGGGCAGGAGGGAGGTGAATGAAACTGAAAAGTGGAGAAGACTTGAAGGGCATCTGGGGAAAATCAAGGAAGAAAGCAAGGGGTTCACAGCAATTGGTGCTCTCTCTTCCCAAGCAGAGCAAATATTTCTCTCACTGGTCAGACTCTGATTCAGATCAAGAAAAAACCACCATGTCTCCACTGCACAACCCTGTGTGGTGCAAAGGTTGACACTCTTCCTGAGAGCCAGGACTGACAGCTGAAGGGCCAGGACCGACAGCTGAAGAGCCAGGACCACGGCACTGTTGTCTGCAGTGCGACCCGGTGTCAGGGCACAGCAACAGACCGGCAGTGCCCTGCAAGAGCTGGCACAGCCCGACACTGCAAGGGCAAGGGCAAGCACAGGGAACCAGCAGAGCTTCATTGGTTGCCACCCAGGGGTGTGCACATGGCCTGAAGGGGAGGTCTGCGAGGCAGCAGCCATATGGCAGAGTCCTCAATACTAGCAAAAAACCACATGTGAAACAGCTTCTTCATCAGGAAAAAGGAACAAGATGATGCATTCAGCATCTGAAATCGCACAAAGCAGCAGGTGTTTCGCACAGTGGTGGCATCGGTGACACACGCAGAGAGGCACCAAGGACAGAGCAGTTTGCAGAGTGTGGCCCTCTTCTCCTCTGTCTGCAAGGAAAGGGACAGCACACTTGGTCCTGAGGACTTTGTGAAGAGTCATATCCCATTAGCACAGAGTAGGGCCTGTGGTAAGAAAAGAAAGGTACCTTGGCTGTCCACTGCTTTCTCACTTCTGCATCACGAGTTAAGCTATTAATCAACAGTCTGAAAGTCCTTCATGGACTACCCCAGCCTTTCCATTACACTGCTCACTCAGTTTCAACTTCTCCTCTCCATCAGCCCTCAGCATCATCCCTTCTCACTCTTTCGATTTTGAAGGGAGGGGAGCCTTCACACCTTGTCCCCCCTGCATGCCTTCCTTGCCATTTCCCCTCAGAACCCTCCCTAAAAAACTCACAAGGATGTTTGCCAGAAAAAAAAGCAGACCTACCACTGGTGGTAGCTAGGCTATGACATGCAATGCTGGCATTGCCGCTTCCTCATCCTCCCCTTCCTGCCTGAACAAAATCAGCACCTGACACTCTCCACGGGTACATTCTCTGCTATCTAGGAGTATAAATGGATTTGAGAGCAACCGTTGTCTTTTTTTTTTTAAATACCAGCTTGAAGTAAACATATGAGATCACCACTGTAAACTAATGATCTCTTTTTCCTTTTTGGTATTATGAAAAGTAAGGGAAACAATGACAGTGATAGCTAAGGATTTAGCTTAAAGCACATTTTGACAGCTAACACTCTACCCATGGATGTTCTATACAATCAGTAGTCACGTCCTGTAGAAAAAAAAAATCAAAGAAAGGTCTGTAAGACCAGAATTTCCTTTTCTGTTACCGGAGACTATTTTGAATGGGTGACTCACGGAGACGCTAGTCCCACAAAGCCATCTATTTACATCCCTAAATGAGCTCTGTGTGACATACTACGTACACAGTGTGTGTACGTAGACACAGCGTGCGGAGACCACTGTAATGGAAATCTGTGATGAAATGAAAAGCAGCAGCACTTCATGCTTTCTGACATCCTCACCAGCAGTTACTTTGCCTGTAGCTCACTCTACCGCCTTAAAAGAAACCACAAGACTCAAGAATTCTACAAGCCGAGAAGGAGAAAAAGTCAGCAACCAGAGCTACAGACAGCCCAAAGGTAAGATGTCAAGAGAGAATATTTCATTGTAGTGAAACCTTGCCTTAAAAGCTTTCTTCTTCATACAAGATCTGAAAACTAAGTATATTTTACAAAACTTGTTTTGCTTGTAGCATATCTACTTTTTTTTTAAGAATGAACAGAACTACTCTTTGCATTTATGCTTTAAATATTTTTTTTCTGGTTTTGTTTATAAATCTACACAACAGACTATAGTCTCAAATGCCTTTTTATCATAACTAGATTTTTATCAGGTAAAAATCTTGATAAGAAGCTGAAATTCTATTTCTCTAGACCTAGAATTTCCTAGAGACACTATCAAACAACAAAAAAAAACCTAAAGAAAAAAAAAAGACTAATGAAATCCACAGAGGCAATGAAGTAAAGAACTTAGTCAATATTTATTACTTTTCAGTAATTCCTTAATTGATTTTTCATCCCCTTGGCTCTCAGCAACAGGTTCCCTCTCAGTGTTAGACTTACAGTGCTTCACTCGATGAAGGGGTCGCAGCAGGACAGCAGCATATTGGGTTGCCAAGCCTAGGCCACCCTTTTGTACCAGGCAGTATCTCTGCCCAGGTCATCAGTGTAACCCCTCATCTGCCACAGGCCCCCTGAATTTGGAGGTTCAGGGACACAGCCCAGCTCCCAGCAAACTCCCCAGCCCCATGGCTGTGGGAGGGTTAAACTCCCAGGCAGCGAACAACCTGCAGCATAACAAGGAGTGCTTCTCCCCTCCAGCCACTCAGATCCCCAAGCAGTTCACAAACTCCTGTTCTTTTTGATTTGGGTGAGGGAATTTCATTATTTCTCCTCTAACTTTCCTCAGTCCCTTGCAGACAGCAGCAGAGCAGGTGCTGCTGACAGAGTTGCTGCCCCACTGAGCCATGTCCCCCCATACCTTACAGCAGCAGTGCTCTGCAAGGAAGGAGGCTGCTAAGCGCTTTACAGAGCCAGCAGCACTGCCTACCGTGGGGAACCAAATAAAACCTGTACCTGCTACAGCAGGACAGAAGCTGCAGCTTGATGCCTGCACCTGACCCTGCCAGAGGTATGCTCTCCTGCCCCCACAGCCCTGCCAGCACCCCCATCCTCCTCATCAGGCTGGGATTCTGGAGCTGGTTTTCTTGCTTCTGTAATGTAAAATAGTAACTTACAGGGTCATTTATCTGTCATCAGTGTGTCCTTAAGGAGCAAACAGCCAAACTGCCCTGGCTTCCTAAAAATAAATGCTAGTTTTTAAGTAAGAATCAAATGTCCTTTTTGCTAATCCTAACCTCTCTCAACCCACAGTTTGGGAGAGCTTACCTCTGAAATACTTGGGGAGTGACTTCATCTGCAGAACAGGAACTTTTACCGCACAGTTGACAACTGGTTGACAAATCTGAAATGAAACAGCATCAAGGTCAGTAACTCGCGTAGGAAACGCACTAGGTAGAAGTAATAACAATCAGAGAACAGTAGACAAAAGTAATTTCTGGGCGCTGACAGAAAGATCTCTGAAAGGTTTTATTTACAGGTTACATTTGCTGTGATGGAACTGGCTGGAAGAAAGGACCGGGTATTCCTGCACATTTGCATTTGTAAGCGATTCCGGCTGAGACCAGCATTGCAGAAACCAGTAACAGCCTTCCCAGTCCTTATCAGGATAGTCTGAGGGCAGGATCAAACCAGCACCCTTCCTCTAAAGGTCTGCTTCATGACCCTTGCTCAGAGGGTGCCTGCCTTGACATTTTTAGTTCCCTCTTTGTGAAGGAGAAACCAGCTGCATATTTTCTGCAACCTCTGTCTCTGCAGACACAAATTTATCCACTGTGGTAAGTCTGGCTGGTTTAGACAAAAGCGTGTGTTCTTAAATCTCATTCTTCTTCTAAAGATATAACCTCTTCTAGAAACAGCCTGTTTGAAACTTCCTGCCTGCTGCTTTTAGCAAGCTTATCGGAAAGGTCAGATGTAGTCACAGCCCCTCTTTGCCCAGTGGTAGTGGGAGAGGGTGCAGGATGGCAACAACTGTTTGGGATCTTCACATTAATAAACATGGGGGACCCTCGTGCTCTTAGACCCCCAAAGTCTCTTACAACAGCTTGATTCAGGAAACCTGATCTAACTAATTGCCTCCATCCCCACAATCCAAGTATCCCTAAAATCAGGGGCTGCTACCCTGGCTCGGCAAAGAGACCGCATCACTCCAAGGGAATGGTGCAGTCACATCTATACTCTGCCTAGCCTAAATTATAGGGCAGCACAGTTTGGGTAACAGGTAACAGTGTAAGTGAGGCTTGGACCCCAGAAAGCCTTGGTCCTCCTTGAGGCATAACCTTGCCCCAAGATCCCTTGCCACTGAGCAGCTCCGCATTACTGGTAGCTGCAATTCAGCACACAGCAGCCTGAGAGGAAAGAGCATCTCCAGGTCTGTGGACACACAGGGACCTCATTGGCCTTTGTGCCACGTCTTAAATGTGATCTTCATCCTTCCATGTGGTGAAGGCGACTTTCTTCTCTTCCAGCACACCTGGAGATATGAATGACACCCGTTTCAAGAGCAATATCAGCGCTACTGTGGAACTGTTCCAGCTCATCATGTACACCCCCACGTTTACCCTGGGATTGCTGTTCAATGCAATGGCTCTGTCATTCCTGTTTTTTAAGGTTAAAAAGCTGTCAGAGTCTACAGTCTACATGATAGCCCTTATTTTCCTGGATACTTTGCTGCTGTTTACTCTTCCTTTTAAAATTATTTCCTACCACCTTCAGGACAAATGGAACTTGGGGTCTGTGTTTTGCTCCACCTTGGAGAGTCTTTACTTTGTAAATATGTACGGCAGCATCCTCATCTCCCTCTGCATCTGTGTAGACCGGTACATTGCTATCCAGCACCCTTTCACGGCTCCCATCCTGCGATCCACTAAGAAAGCCGCTGTGGTCTGTGCTGTCATCTGCCTGGGCACCTCAGCTGGGACAGTCTCTACTTTCCAACTGCACGGAGAGGGCCACAACATCTCATCCTGCTTCCATAACTTCTCCAAGAGCACGTGGGAAAACGCAGGCCTGTTCAGCGCCTTGGAGACCACCTTCTTTGGCAGCATGGCAGCCATGACCTTCTGCACTGCTCAGACCATCAGGTGCTTGAGAAAGCGCAGAAAACGAGACAACCCCCAAACACACAGCACTAGAGCAGAGAAGATAGTGGTGACAAACCTCATCGCTTTTTTGGTCTGTTTCACACCTTACCACGTGGCATACTTCATGTATTTTTTGGTGAAGAATAACTTCATTCACACCAGTTTTCAACAAGTGCTACGAAACATCATTCAGGTCACCCTTTGCTGGGCAAACCTGAACTGCTGTCTTGATGGGGTGTGTTACTATTTTGTTTTAAAGGAGTCCTTGGAAGATCCATTACAAAACATTGAAAAAACAGCCATGCCAAAACCTTGATCCACGTGCTACATGTTAGTTACTTGGGATGATGTGTGGAGAGGCTTTCATGGAAAGTACAGGGTCCTGAACTACTTATCTAAGTAATCTACTTTAAATATTCAGATCTGAAAATATTTCATAAAAACCAGAACTAAGTCCATTCCCAGGAGACTGCTCCTAACTTTATTTCCTTCCATAATGTTTTGTGTTAACGTTTACAGGTAAAAATAAATTGAATTATTCCTATAAATGGTGATGCATATCTCTTTGGATGTGATTCCTCTTTACTTTGAAAGAAAGAAAAAATAATAATTCACTTATATGCGGTAGCATCTTTCATCCTCCCTGTCTACACTGCACCTGCAAACCTTCCTCAGGACTTCAGTCACTACAGACTTAGGCTGCTGAGAAACAGAGACTTGGAGTTTATGGTAAAAAGCTTCAGACTTCTGTTGCTTCCCCTGCCCTGATCATGTATGCTTGTGCTCACATACGTGCACACCTGTCAGGTTTAGATTTGCACATGCCATTTTAAAAAAAATATATTATTGTAACTCTAAATGCAAAGGCACCTTTAGGTTAGCATGGGTATAGCAAGATCTCCGTTCCATTCCTCCACTGGCTGACTTGCTCTGCAAGGCGCAAAATTTGTTTCAGCGACACTGCCTACTGCATTGCACTTCTGACTAATATTGCCACTAGCTCAAGCCCTTGGGTAGGTCAGATTAACTGACTATCCCAGTTCCAGGCTTACTCACCAGCTCCTCTCCTACTCACAGGATTTTCACATATCTGTTCTTTCCTGCTTGGTTACAAACCTAGTTTCATGAACAGAGCCAAACCAAACAAAAGCATGAAATAAAAAGCTGGAGTCCAAGGTAGTGGTAAACACAAGAATCTGAAGGAACAATCCTCACCTTACTGGGGGATAAGATAAAAGCCACCCTGATCCCTAAAGCAGCAGCCAGCAACATAGGATCTCAGGGGGAAAGCAATCTTTCAGACCTCGGAGCAAGCTGAGTGCTACCACCTCCCAAACAAACAAGGCAATAAAAAAAATAAACCACCAGCAGAAGCCTAACATGCCAGTCAGTCACTTACCAGTGCTCACAGGCATCTAGATAAACTGAATGACAACATGCATCCAGCCTGAGCTCACTGCTCTGGGGGACCCCCATCGCTGTCTCTACCTCTACTCCAGTGGTCAGCTGCCACTTCCCTGAGCCATGGGGATGATGACAACCGAAGCAATTAGTTTTCATATTCATGTTGAGCTAGACCCTTGCAATACCTCTTCTAGGCAGGGACAATAATCCCAGTCTTTGAACTGTCTTTTCCCTGTACAGTTTTGAGAAGGATATGCACAAACCATATATTGATTTCTTCCTGGAGGTGGCGACTTTGCATGTGGAGACTGCAGTCTGCAAAAGTGAAATTTTCTGAAGTTGCTACATCTATGTATGACATTGTACCAAAAGAGTCCAGTTGCTAAGGGGGGAAACGCTGACCCAACATAGATGTAAGTGTGTGCTGCTGTTTACTGAGTCCTTTTGGTGTTCAGGTGACAAACTGCTTCTGAGGATGCAAGGGCTGTGCATTTACACTAACTACGTCCTAGTTATGTTCAAGAACATGAAAATAAAACCCACCATGATATTCCAGTAAGAGTTCCCTCTCCATATCAATTGCCATTTCCATCGATTCCTTCAGCAAATTCAGAATATCTGACTAGCTTCCCTGACAGCAGATACTGAATCCTCATCATCTTCTTGCTCATAACTTCTCTCTCAACTAACTGCACTTCAATAGACACAAAGGTTTTACCACTGAGACTTCGGGTTCCTTTTAGAAGCCGAGTTAACAAATAATAGAAGAAAATAGTGCTGATGCAGAAGATTTATTTTACATCTCAAAGCAGTGGGCCATGCCAAGAGGGTCTCCACTTTAACTGATAATGCCTGAACGTAGGGATCAGGGATTTTGTCAGTATCTCAGGAGGCAGAAAATGCCAAAGTATGCGAGAAAACTGATCTCAATTGCTTTTCTATAGCCTGAGGCAGCTCCATTAGCTTTACTGACATGACTTTGGGCTTACATTGCTATAATTGAGACTAGAAGCTCACCAGTAGTTTTACGCTTCCTCTGTTGCTCAACTTTTTTTCCTTTTTTAAGTATGCCTGTTCTTACTTGTTTGGTACCCTGCTGTCCTTGGTCCCACAGATCATAAAGTAACTTGCACTGTAATTTCATTTAGAGTGCTGGTAGACAGCAGCAAGAGGAATATTAAATTTAGAAATTTTTGACTTCTTGGTTACCTACCTCAGCAATAACATACTGCTTAGAAGAGGCAAGGATGTTGACCAAATGAAGCATAGATAAAACTGTATGAACGACAAGTTAAAAGTGCTTGAGGCATTTCCTCTCCTCCCAAGCCTCTCTTCTATGCTTCTCCAGTGTTTCCGGCTATTGATTTTTCCAGAAACAAACAGGCTGAGGGGTGGAAAAGCTACTACCTGCCCACACCCAGGGTACAGGCAACCACCACCTGAGCTCTCTGCCTCCACACATGGCTAGCAGTGCCTCTGCCAACTCTAAGAGTGCTCTAATTATCAGGGCAGGGTAACAACTTTCATTCTAGATTTCTGGGAGAAATGATAATTTTGCAAAGGCAACATTTTCTACTCAAAAGTTCTCTGCTGGATCTTATTGCTTCTAGGCCCCTAAACATTCACTTTCCAGGTCAAATCTGGTGTGCTCTGATCCCTTCTTTGCTCAGGTGGGTAGCTGTAACAGTTTTTTCATTTGTAGGGCTTTATTATCCAGATCATGACACTGGTATCTAATGAGACTACAGAGATTTCTGTTTGCACCAAAAGAATATTAAAGACATAAGAGTGCTAACAAATAGAAGGAGAAAAAAAAATTGAAAATCTGCAATCTAAAGCCATCACAGGCTTTCCAGAATATAGGTAATCATTGCTCCGAGGAAAAAAGAAAGCAAAATTGATGATTTGTTTGGGAATTATTCACCTCTAAGAACTAAGGACTCATTCCTAACACATACAGTTCTTAGCTAAAAATTGTTAGTTTATTCTGGAAGAATGACAATAGGGGCTAGAGAGCCATTATGGAGCACTTTTTCCACTTGCACTTTTGCATTTGGATAGTTTTTGCATTTGGGTAGTGAAAGCGAAAGGGTTTAAACTAGCACTGAAAGCATAGCTTCAGTGGAAGCTGAATGGAACAAAATACCTACCATGAACAATGCCACATCTGTGGGCAGTGATAATGAGAAAAACCTCAGAAAAGCAAGTCTCAAGAGAAATGTATAGGCTTTTATATAAATTTCCATATGTATACACTCCTCTCAAAGTGTTTTTAGCATTTCTATTGCCACTAGAGAGGGTTAAAATCGTCCTTTGTTTTCTCTGCAGAAAGACCATGCCATGAGCTAAAGATGAATTTGTAGCACTCTAGATGCTAGGGAGAAGTTCTCTGAGAACACTCGCACAGACAAAAAGTGTGAGAATTTTGTCTCATTTATTCTTCTTATTCTGATTTTTATACGCTGGCATTCCATAAGAATGACATTTACCACATCGTCTAATGTGATAAAAAAATTGCTATGGGATACTGATACAACCAAAAATCTATGAGGAATCAGAAACGTTTCCCAGGAAGAAAAGCTGAATCAGTGCCATTTGCAGACACCAAAGGATGTCAAACCTCATGTCTGCTGTATGCTACAGATTCCTATTAATCCTTCTCTCTATTCCAAGACAAAAAAGGCATTAAACTGGGATTATATTTGAGAGCAAGTATCAGCAGTTTAGAGTTATAAACACTGCCAGGCAATTGTTAATCCAAAAGTAAGCATTACAAACCCAGGAAATCCAGTTTAGATTACACTTCAGAGTACACCAACACAATCCTGACCATTCTCTGTTAAGTATCAACTTTGTGACCACAAGTAAAACCACCTCCCAGAGACCAGCATCTAACCCAGTCCCACTCGGCCAGCCATAGTATCTGAGCCAATGAAGGACACTGTTTGAAATAGCTTTACTCAGCGTAAAGAGGAGTTTAGGAAAGCATGAGAAGTTGCAGACAGCAGAGACCAGTCTGACTTCATTCACGCTAATAGGAAGTGCAGTGGCTTGAAAACATCGCAGCTGGAAGGGGACAGAAATAAAGGAATGGGACTTTTGACAGACCAAGGTCGGCATGGCTGTAAAAATCCTGCAGATAGATTTGTTTCCCTCATGCAGAGTAAAATAACTTAGTATTAATAATAAATATGTTTATGTAGACCATTTTATATCACTAGTGAGAAGATAAAAGAAAGCCTGACCTACAAAACGCTCTTCATCTCACTCTGAGCTCAGGTTCTTGCTTCCGCTCCTGCCCACAGCTGCGCAGAGACCTGTTGGGACCTTGGGGCAGGAGCCTGCTGTGCGACGAGGGGTGTTTGCTCCCATTTGAGATGCTCTGGGGCATCGCAGCCAGCCCCCAATGCCCAATCGAATGGGAATGGGTTGTTCCGGGCCCCTCTCGCCACTGTCTGTCTCTCACTGCAAAAATCATACGAGAGGAGCTAGATCACACTTAATTCAAACTCACAGCCTGACACACCTTGCCTTATGATTCCTCAGAAACAACACATTGAGGCTACCAGGAGTGGGAAGAGGTAAAGCAATGGGCTGGACACATTTGCATTTGTAACCAACTCCATGCCATAACAGCAAGACAAAACTTAATTCTATGCTCAGTAGCAATAGCGAGACTTCTAATGTCCCCATCTTTGCAATACAAAATACAGAGGCAAGAATAGTATGTTCCCTTGTTTTGGAACAACGGGGCAGAAATCAAGCAGTATCACTGAGCTTTATCCTAGATTTCTGGACATAATCCCACTGTTCACATCGTTATTACACTTCATGCTATTATGGGTTATTGTTCTCCCAAATTAGCCTGCATCGCTTGCTTTGGGATGCCCACATACACCTATCACAATACAACTTTAAAAGACATCCCAAATATCTGTCCCACTTTTTGGCAATAAACTATCTGATCCTGTGGGTAAATATACCCATTCTAACTTTTAGTCTATTAGGTTGTCTAACTTGCACAACACAGCAGCCAGGCTCCCATACTGAAAACTATTTTGTTTGCATCAGATGAAGTGTTTGTTTTTCCAGAACTCCGCTGCATATGTCCAAGAATCTTATTTTCAACATTCTTCCTAGTCACATTAGGTTTACAATCCAGCTCCCACCTCATGTTTACATGTCCTTTAAACACAGATGTAAACGGAGTCACATAGGTCGCAATCTCTCTTACCAAAGTTTTGACAAAACTGGTCAGGGTACAAATTATTATTTTCTTGGATAAATACAAAATGTCAAAGCAGCAAAGCTTGAAGGTCATCCTGACAGGGAGCCAAGGGGAAGGAAGCACTTTGCCGGTCAGTTCAAAAACACCTAGAAAAGTCTTGCGACGTTTTGAGTATTAATGAAGACAGCACAAAGTACCACAAAGTTTCCCAAATCCAACGAGATGAAGAAGCAGCACCACAAGCCTACGGCAGGTGACAAACCACCTGTGGAGCAGAGCCATGTTGCAGGTGGTCCACTGGAGCAAAGCAACAGCAGATCAGGCACCTGCGGTCCCAGGATTCACAGCCTCCGGGGAAGAAGTGGGGTTTCAAACATGGCTGGAAACAGCACATGCGAATTTCAGTTAACAGCTACATTTGCCCCTTCGAAGACTCTGGGGAAGCACTCCTGTCAGAAAGATAGTTCACCAATGTAACTTACATTTTCTGTAATACTGCACCCCACTCCCCATTACAACCACGTTCGCTCAACTTCTGCTGCATACTTAATCCACCTGAAGTTAGAAAACCTTTTCTATATCACAATCAGTTACCGTGGAAATGAGCCCAGTATCCCAGAGGATTGGAGTCTGGAGGATTTAATTGCACTCCCTGGACAGACTCAGACTCCAATGGTCAATGTCCAAATGAGGAAGAAGTAACAGGGATGGATCAGCTCTTGAGGAACAAAAGGTCCCATTTTCATGCAAATAGCATTCGCTAAAAAGAACAATGAAGGAGAAATAAAGAAAAGTCAGAGACAAAGCAACAGAATCTTTCTGGGCTGAAGGTTTTTCAAGAGGCATCAGCTGCTCTTTAAACTGTAAACAAAATTTGAGAGCTTTTTTAGATTTGCTTTTGCATTCCTAGGTGGGAGTTGGTAGATGCAACCAAAAGCAAGCGTCTGATTTGCTTTAACTTTCTTTTTGTCGCTTAGCTCCTATTCACACCCTTAGATGCGAACAATTCTCAACATCTGTTACTCAACTTTTAAAGGAGAAAGAAACTTTTAGAAAGAAAGAATAAAAAACAGAAGGAAAGAAAAATGCAGTAAGAA
>NW_009603387.1:58547-62976 GCF_000690535.1 Cariama cristata
GTGCCGGCTGTGAAAAACTCCTTTGGAAGATCTTGGCAACAGCACTCTCGACCCAAGGCGAACGAGTGCCAGCAAAGGCCGGCGGTGGGAGATGATGGAGGGCTGAGAGAACATCTTGGAGCAGGCACAGTGAGCTAACTAGCGGCAGGGCAGCAGTCAGTAACACCTGCCACAGAAGGGGGAGAGTGCTTTAAGGCTTTGTGCAAAGCACTGCTACATCCATGGGGAAAAACCTGGCCTTAAACTGCCTTAGAGTGAAAATGCCAAGAAAAGGCATATACAATGACAGCTCTTTGAATAAATCATGTATTTTGCATGTATTTCTCTCAACAGCTTTGCAATTAAGCCCTGGTGACATAAGACAGGTTTTTTTCCTCTTTTTTTTTTTTTCCTTGCAAACTACACCACTGACATCAGAGCACAGCAAGAGCAAGTCACATCCTACACCCACATCGGGAAGGACTTCGCTGCTGCCCAGCGTTTCACTCCAACCACGCCAGCTACTTCTTTTACCACATTTTTTAATGACAAAGCAATGACAAATGACAAAGAAATGCCACCCCTCATGGTGCCGCACATCCCCTGAGAGCAGGCTGCAGCACCAGCCCTTTCTCCTCCTGCTGCTCTCCACCACAGCTGGTTTGCTTTGTTTAAAAAACAAAACAAAACACTAAACTACCCTCAAATACTTTCCTAAATACACCACCAAATTTGGGATTTCGTCTCCATGAGATGTCCTGGGGATTCTGTTATTGCGATGGCCCCTGACAAGAGACCAAGGGTCTGGAATGGCAAGCCCAGCTGCAGGCAGACTGCATCTCGACATGGCGGCCGAGAGTTTCTTTTAAAAATGGACAGCAAAGGATATAACTCCTCTCTCCTCAAAGCCATTTTCCAAATTCAAAAATAGTTTCAGTCAGAAAAGCAGTATTACTTTTAAAAGTTTCTTGTACGCAGGGGGGATTTTGCACAGAAATGCTCACAGCTCCAGTCACAAAATGCTGCCCACGGGGCCACGTTTCTGTGAGGAAACAATGTGGTTTTCAACATTAAACTCTTTGTTTAAGCTTCCCCCACTTACTTCGTGTTTGGGTGAGCATCAGGACATTAACACAGGTGAATATAAAACCAAACGCGAGGAGGATCGATTCGTGGGGCACGCAGGCCTGAGCTCCCGCCTTCCCTCAGCGCCGCCGCCATGAGCCGCCACCCCAGCACGTCCGTCGGCCAGCTGAGGCGAGTTGCAGCCAGCACAGGCAGGAAACTTGTTGAATGATGGGGGTCACTTGATGAGCTAATGACATGCTAATTTATGCAAGCAGCCTCATATGCTATGGCACAGGCGCTGAGAAGCCCTCAGCCCTGCTCACTAACCGGGACCAGAGCCATGATGGTGGCGGCCGCTGAGCCCTCAGAGGCAGGTGTTGGACACGGAGAGCCTTCTGACTCAAAAAAGTCACTCTTTTTGGCCAAAACTGGATGCAAGCAGCGGCCACCCTGCCCCGTTACACCTGCAGGAGGGGGTTAAGGTTATGCTGCCCACAGGTTTCACAGCAAAGAAACTGTATGTGCTGAGGTGCCAATATTAGAAGGCATTAATCAATTTTACAGCTTCTGCAAACAGCCCCACACGGAGCTGCCCTTCCAGCAGTCACGGCATAAAAATAGTCAAGCACTTGTCGTTAATGAAAAATTTGGGGAAAGGAGTGAACTGAAAATGTAAAGACCCACCAAGTCCCTACGGGCAAGCACAAAGCACTGCTCTGCTAGAGGCAGCGTTTCAGAAACAGCTACAGCAGATGAATTCAAATTGTCAAGGAGATTGATACCAAATATTTACCTTTTAGTGCAATTAAACAACTTCATCAAAAGCGCTGAATGAAAGCCAAGTGAATTTCCTTTGCAAACCTCATTACAGAATTGACATGCCTTTCTCTCCCCACTTAACATTTCAACCAGCCAATTTGATATTTGGTATCTGCTGTTACAAAGGCAATTAGGTTTGAGTTTGTTATTTGCTCACGCATTTCACGGGCTAAGACTAAAATACCGGGGTGGGGAGAAAGAGAAAGCATTTATATCCAGGGCATCTTAATTGAATCTTTTTTAAAGCTGTTACAAAGCTTAGAGATAGATGGTCCAAAAGCTTATTGCAAACCGGCCTCGTGTTTCAGAGGGGCCCAGGATACAGTGCAACTGTCTGTACTTCTGTAGCACTCGTGTTCCTTGGAGAAGCCGATGAGCATCAGTTTTAAAGGCCTCCTTTCTTTCCAAATACTGTAAAATGCTTCTCAAAGTACTTTTATCAGGCAATTATTTTTTTTTTTCCCCACTGCTCAACAACCCAGCCTGCTGCCACCAAGCGAGGAGTCCCTCCTGGCAGTGGAGGGGACCTGGATGATTTCAACTGGATGGAGAGAAGTGACCAAAATAGGGCAGGAGATACAATACACTTAATTGGCGTTCATTTTCTTCTAAGGTCCTGGGCTCAAGCAGAGGCAAGATTGACAGCTGTGACCCCTCAAACATGCAGCTGTCTCCAAAATATAACTAAGCACCTGACAAAGACCTACTTAACGGCTGTCTCTGTGGCTAGCAGGCCAGGGAAGGAGCACACAGCCAGCCAAGGCATGGAGGCTTTGGATGAGCTCATCACTCATTCCCAACAGGTCGTTACCCAGCATGACAAATGCAAAGGCAACAGTCTGCCCCCAAACGGCTGCCATTTCCCTGTGGTCATCCAAGCAGGTCCCAGGGGCTAACCGCATTTGCCCTGACCCAGACCCCTGACTTGGGGGACAGTTTTGCAACGGCGTTGCCCCCAAAGGGAAACACAACGCATTTAAACAGAGTTACTGCCAGCAGCGGAGCGGGAAATCACTTGTTTGCTGTTCCCATCCACATTCATTCCCCCAGGGAGGAGCAGGCGAGTCCTCCTGCTCCATGTCTGCCTCACACCGTGGGGACCTGCGCACAAACAGGTGCCACATGTGCCCTGGGATTTTTTTCCAGCATTGCTCAATAACTGGGTGTGCTGTTAGTTTTTCAGGAGGAGGTTGTGTTAGCACATCAGACCCCAGTGGGCAGCCTGGAAGGCAGCATGCTACAAGCCCATTGCAGTGTGTGTCACACAAAGGGATGTGAGCTCCCCAGCAAGGCATATATATATACTGTGTCCTGTCTGATGTGGCACTTGAAATATATATAAAAAACTCCTTATACTGCAGGGAGGCTTTGGTAGCACTGGAGAAGGCCAAGGATGGGGAGCGCTTTCCAAGGTTTCGAGCCAGCATTTTGCCCCTGACACCAAGCCCCGCT
Source organism: Cariama cristata (assembly GCF_000690535.1). Taxonomy (NCBI): domain Eukaryota; kingdom Metazoa; phylum Chordata; class Aves; order Cariamiformes; family Cariamidae; genus Cariama; species Cariama cristata. The sequence goes on from NW_009603387.1 coordinate 61,866, forward strand.
CCCTCCCTCCCTCAGCTAGTCGGACAGCCCTAACTCACTCTGAGATTTTGTTTAAAATCATTACAAAACCAAAAGCAATCAGCTGCACAACCCACATAAGCAAGCCAGCAGCACAGGGCTGCCAACCCACACAGCCTCCCCTGCTTCCCCTGCTAGGAGCTAGGGCTGCAGGTGGCCGTGCAAAGGCGGTCACAGCTCATTTTAAAGCCACTCTCAGCTCATTTTAAAGCCAGTCTGTAGATGTGGGTGTCTGCGCATGGTTTATTCCTCCCTGGACAATTTTTTTTTGGGGGGGGGACACATTTTTGTAGTGACCTCTGGTGTTTATTCTTAACTTGTATAACAACATCACATCAGTCTACTAGACTGCTCCCAAATACTCAACCTCAAAAACAACCAGCCAAGTCACATAAAATACCACCTAAAGTTGCTACTTTCAGCACTCAAAACCAAAACCACAGCCGTGTCAGGTCCATACCCTTCTCTATAGGGTAACTCCATTGGACTACATTTTCCCACAGAGACCATTAACATGGTGCTCCTGGTTTCATTACCACGAAGGCTGCTATATGTTCAAAACCACTGAGCTGTTCATTTCCCAAATCCAGCTTGCCAGATTTCTTAATGATGTGCATTGCTAAGTCACTGCCCGCTCGCCCACAGGCACCTCCCGGCCTCCTCAGTACTGTCAGACCCCGCCACGCCACAGAAGGTACCGGGGGGCCTGCAGGGGGCTGCACCCCCCAAAACCTCTGCAGACTCTGCAGAGGGTAATGCTCCGACAACACTGCTGATGTAGGGGCGTTTTCAGAAGGCAGCCCCGTGAACCCACAGTGCCAACGCAAGTAAGTTTATAGCTTCTTCCTTAACATGCAACAATTTCTGGAGAAGGGAGAACAGCTCATGAGGATTGACTGTGGTTCTAGCAGTGGCAAGCACAAAATCACCATCTGAAAAGAGTGAGAAATGAGCTGGGGCCTGATCCAAAGCCTTTACTGTTACTTTACCCAGCACAAGTTGCTCCATGAATAACGAATGGGGGAACAGAACGACATCCTCGAGAAATCTCTTTAAAGGACGACAAATTATAATCTGAGAGATTTTCTTCAAC
>NW_009603387.1:62992-77870 GCF_000690535.1 Cariama cristata
TCCCTAGTCAGACTATGAGAATATTTCAATCATTGCATAATATGATTTCAGTTCAATTCAAATACAGATCTAAAAGTTCAACTATGAAATTACATACTCGGCCTTTTCAGACTAATTAATCCAAATGAACAGAATAATGTACTGGCTTCCACTGGAGAGTATCTTTGTGCTAGCAAGAACGGTTAATTAGAGCTGGCACAAACACCTTCCACATTCACTATGAATAATAATATTCCCAGAGCAAATATTCTCAGCAAACTTAAGGAAACAGCTGACTGTTTATTCTCCAACCCACTCATTTAAGATTTTAGCGAGGGAAGGAGTTAAAGTGCTGACAATTGTCAGGCAGTTTGTGCACCATGTGCTCTTCCTGCCTAATGCACCCCGCTCCAGCCCATCCTCTGACGTGACCTGCCTACAGAAGAGGCGTGTAAGCCTATATAATCAGTCCCAGTTGCGAGGTTGCCTTTCATGTTTTATCATCTCTGCCATATCTTCCCATTACCTCCAGCAGGCCATCAGTCACAGCCCAGTCACAGAGAGGCTGAGGGCAGGGGCTGAGGCTCGGGGCTGTGCTGCACCGCTCCCATCTGCAGGTGTTTTGTCCGGAGACTTCTCTTGGGGACCACCCGCTGTGATGGGGCATTGCCATGTGCCACCTTGTCGGGGAGAGCTCTGCCCCACAAGACCCAACTGGAAGCTGTGAGGACCCCATGGGCAAGGGACAAAAGGAATCTATGGGGATGGGGAAGGTCACTTAGTGATCAGCTGAAGCTGCTGTAGAGGCAGCTCCAACCTAAATCGCGAGATTTTCCTTTAATACCACAGAGACTGAAAGCAGCAGCCAAAAGCCAGCACACAGGGACACCCAACTGGTGTTTCTGCTCAGCACTTACCTCCTTACCTGCAGACACAGCAAGTCAGCTGCATTTCAAAGCAAGCAGGTCTAGTCCTCATGCAGAGAAGCAGAAGGGTCCTATGTACCCAGGGCCACGTACACAGCAGCCAGGAAAAGCAACGGTCAGCATCACCCTGTCCTAAGGTCACTCTTGTTTCAAAAAAATACCAGTCATTAAAAATATCTGACCCACAAGGATGTTCATATTGTCTAACTTAGGAGACTAAGGTATGTAGACTCCTAAAATGAGCACTCAAAATCATTCTCTAGAGATGTCCTTGCATCCAAGCAAAGACTCCTAATTTCAGTATGACAAAGTGGATGGTCCAAATGTGGCTTCAAGCTCCAGTTCCCTTTTCAGTCCCATTGGGCCCTGCTGGCAAATAAGGCTAGACACTGGATAGAAAATCAGGGACTTCTCCTGTTGGGGTATAAGCGAATTTAAAAAAAAAAAAAAAAAGATTCAGACTGAACCAAAATTAGGTTATCTCATGTTTTTCCAGCACAAAAACCCCCAAAAAGTCATGTTTTATTGACATTTTGGTCAACACAACTTTTCTTTTAACACAAAATGAACACTGCTTGTTTTGTTCCTATGTCAGTTGATCATTTTAATTCAGCATTTTTAGACAAAAATTGTTTTAAAACAAGAAACAATAACTTAATTACTAAAATACTAAAGCAAATGCTTCAGCTTAACATCAGGAAGTTTAGCTGCTTCCACCCACCTTTTTATGCTGTATTTTTTTTCAGCTGAAAGTATTCTCTAAAGTTCAACCCCTATTTGTTAGCAACCCTCTCCCCTCAAATTCTGCTTATTTATTTAAGCCAGAAAACATTCCCTCTGATGGAGCTGCAGCACCTGACTGATTTCACTGGGACACGAATGCCCCCATCAGGAATTGTACTTACCAAAAGGGTAAGAAACAGGAATTTATCTGGGACCTGGGACACTAACTTGGGAAGCTATTTTGGGTAGATTATACGGCTGCCCAAACATGCCCTTTTTCCTCTGGGAAGCTGTAACAGCATCCACAATACTTACTTTTATCATGTCCTGGGTGGAAATCAGAACACAAGCAGCAAAACACTCAGGCACAACTTGTACATCCTAAGGCACATATGTAAGTGTGTATAAGAGTGAGAACAGGCTTTCATTAGCTTGGCATCAACATAATATATCAGACAGCTGGTCATGTTGAGCTAAATGGGCTGTACTCAATTCCCAGCAAGGAAAACTGAAAGTCCTATAAACCATAATAAAATGGGGACCGCCCAATTTTCAGATACGTGCATCAGGGAGCCATTTCACAGGGCAACACTTAACAGCTATTTTCATTCTTCACAGCACAAAAGTGGCCCAGCAATCCATCTTCATCCCCAAAGCCAAAAGACAATTTGTGGAGAGCAGCTTCCCACTGCCCGTGCCAAGCCAGTGTGGGCAGTACGGCCCTTCAAGACACCCAGCACACCCCATGGACAGGCCACCCCACATCCGTGCTGGCAGTGGGCGGCCAAGCCCTGGCAGAGCTGCTGCGTGGGGTACCTGCAAGCACAGAGCCTCGTGGCATTGCCAGGCAGGTGGTGGACAAATGTGCCCACTGCCCATGTTTGGTTGCCCTTTCCTGAAGGACCTAGCAGTCCTGCCACCTCCCCAGAAACATGCGTGACACATCAACAAGACGCAACCGTTGTCCCCACCAAAAACGGGTCCCTCCACCATGCTGGTGAAGAAATGGGTCCTTCGGCCTCCTTGCTGCAGCCTATGTAGTCCTTCGCAGCCAAACTATTCCTCGTCCCAAGCCTGCAGAAATCTCAATGGGCTGCACTTCATGGGATGGGACTGGACTGTAAACGGAGCTGTAGAAGACTTGTAACAAATAAAGAGCTCATTTATGTTTTAGAAGAGACACTGAGGTCCCACCCCATAACTGCTAAGTTAAAAGGTTTCCAGTACATTTGGGCTTTTTTTTTTTTTTTTTAAACCCACCAGAGCCTGGAAGCGGATGCTCCTACAATTAAATTAAAACTTTGACTTATTGAGCACTGCCTGGCAAAGCCAAATAACAAGCCCTGAGCCATACTGCAATATATGACTACCAAAAATAAAAGGTAACTTATATTAGGTGCTAGCTGCTATCACAGTGACCCATATCTTATGGTTTTAACTGCCTCCCTGCCACAGAGTCCTCCTAAACCAGGCTTTATTGCCAAGCTTTTATATGCGCCGCTGTTCAATCAAATAAAGCAGCCTTCTGCCAGAGAGTGTGAGTGAGATTAGGAAGTGGAACTGACTTATTTCAAGTCTCCTAAGAGTGAAGGGCAATGAACACAACCTCAAGAAATGAAAAACTGAGCCAAGAGTGAACGTTCAAAAGAAAGTGCAAAATTTCAGAATACAAGCTGGTTTTCTTTATGGTGGAGAAGTCTCAAGGTGGCTGACTATGTTCAAAGGTAACTTTAGTTTTACTGAAATGCATCGGTCATGTTCTTAGTATCAGCATTTCAGCCTTCAAAAGGTGAAAATGGCTAAAGGAGTCAGGTTCCCCATGAGGTGATGCAGAGTCGCTTCCTCAGCTCTGTGCCAATGGAAGGAGAGGGCCGTCAGACAGAGCTGGCTGGGCCAGCCCGGGAGAAGAGGTTTCGGCAAACATAATTACTGTAAAATGCAGATGTCTTCTGCAGAACCCAAATAATGGAGAAAGCATCCAGATACTGAAGAGGTAAATGCAAAATGGAGCAAAAATGACTGTAACAAGTGAAATGTGAACTTCCTCACTGATTGACCAGAGACTGATTTTGGAAAGAGGAACAGTCAAGTTCAGGAATGCTATTCTAACACAACCCTACCAGAAGGATGAAAGAGGGCAAGAGAAAGCTCAGAGTAGCACTAAGGGACCCACATCGCTGCATGCAGTGAGGAGAGGAGGGAAGCCCTCCAAAGTCCTGCCCTGCAGAGCTGGCCAGAAGGCAACAGCAGGCTTAGGCCACATGCAAACAAATTTCTACGCAGAAGCAAGGCTGAGCGTGAAGATCAGTCACCCACAAGCCACCCAAGCAGCAGAGGTACCTTGCTGCTTTCACAGACCTCAGTTTGGCAGTGACTTCCCCAACATGGGTTGCCCTCAGGTCTCCCAGGGAAGCAGAGGGACAGGGGAAAAGCCCTGCAGAGCCTGCAGGCACAAGTAGGCTCCACAGCAGGTGGCTCAGCCACATCCCCAGCAGCTCTCCCATCACCATGAGAAAGGGCCTCCACATCGCAGCATCCTCCCACTGATCAGCTCCAAGATGCCACCAGGCTGGCCCCTCCAGGGCAATCTGGCTACTGCCTCCCACGAGCGACAGCTTCATGGAAGGTATGCACTTTTCATTCTGAACAAACACACGCTTTACATATCCGAGATAAAAGATTTTATTAACCCATGGATTTTTCCTAAGAAGTTAAGAGTCCTACCAGACAAAATATACAAAGCATTTTATGTTTTCTTTCTAGACAACTGCATCCTCATCCTATGAAACAGTGACCACATTAGTTCACCTTAAAGAACCAAGGCTTGTCCTTACAGCTGTGGGATTGCAGAGAGTTAGCATATTCAATGACCAGTTAATTCATGCAGAATCAGAAGGAAGGGGAAAAAGGTCTGTATGCTCACCTGAGTACAGGCTTGTGTTCCTAGAAATGAAGAGAAACGCAGGGCTTAAATTTACCAGTTTGCATTACTTCCATTAAGCAAACCAATTCTCTGACCCACTTGTTGTCATTCACTCTGCAATGAAATGTTAGGGCTAGTAGCAAGTTATCGTTGGAAAAACACAATGCTAGAAAAGCAAATACCCCTCTGGCAGTGGGAAGTTTTCTTTACCAATTTGCATGAAGCGCAGATAATTTTTCATTTCACATCAAGCTTAAAACAGAATGAAACCAAAGCGTACTCCTCTACCTGTTAAAACTTAATGTTTATCGTTGACTATGTTTATACAAAAAAATAAATTCTCAGCCTCTAAGGACATACTAATTCCTATTGCATTACATGATCATTTTGAGATATTGTTTTGTTTTCACATAATTAACTCACAGTATTATTACTTAAAAGTTTTATTCTAAAATATATTTACTTTTTTGGTTCTGCTGCGTTAATGATTGTACTTGCATTTACTTTACGCTTCCTCTTCTAAAGCAAGCTCATTTCAACAGATGGTGAACAAGTTCAGATTTGCTGGAAACCAATTAACATGAATATGCCAAGTTGAAACTCACCCCGTTCTTTCAAGCCAAAAAACTGCCTGCGTTTCACGAACCAAATCGGTTTTAACTATATTTATGGAACAGAGGGAAGAATATTTAATTACTCTGCAATTCTTCCGTCTGATGATCAATAGAAATGAAGTTTTGTTCACACAATTTCTCTGCAGTGTATTGATCAGCTGAATCTTGCCTTGTATCAATATCTGTACTACAACGGTGCCTGCAGATAATGTGATACATGGCTGGACTACAGTAATTACTATCAAAACAGCTTTCATCAGAGGAGTTATATGAGAATACACACTCTGTCAAAAAAAAAGTAAAAACTCTGCTTCTGTATTTGCCAGTAACTACCAGTTCTGCTGCTGACACCACTTTGTATGTAGGCATGGCACGCTATCCACACACAGATGGGATCTCGACAACTCAGGAACAAAGACCCGTGTGAACATAACTCATCTTTCCAGGCAAGCAGAGCTGGCCAGGACAGACACGGGGCTGGAGTAAACCAACTGGCTCCACTCTCAGCCATGGCCTATAGATGGGACATCAGTGGAGCTTTGCCACTTTGCATCAAAGATTCACCTCTCTATTTACTTGGGCAAAGAGACAGCAGATCTGCCCAGGATCCACAGCAGATGCAACTGGGTGTTAGAGAAAAAGCTACACAGCCTTGCACTTCACCCTCTGCTGCTTTGTAGCTGGGGAGCAGGGACATGCTGTGTCACTTGTGTCATTCCCAGTCCACTGCTCCTTGCCCTGGCCTCCTGCCCACCCTGAACACCCATTAGGATACCCTACATTGCTTAGTGGGTCACACTGAGCCATGCCGTGTTCAGGAGGTGACGTGGTGAGGGGTGAGTCCAGGAGTCAGTTGTAAAAACAACACCTAGTGGTTGCTTTCAGTGTTTGAAAATCTGGTCTTCAGGGGGACAGCACATGGCAAGCTGGGACCACCACAGTGTGGTGTGGGCAGAAACTCTCCCTCTGTTGAGCTTTCTGAATCACCCTGTCTGCATCCTCACAACTATTCTCTTCCTAAGTGCATCTGGTTACATATTTCTGGTCATCTTACCTCAGCATCAAAATGGTAATCCTCCTCTTGTACATAGACCTTCTGTCCCTGTGCCAAGGCAGCCTCAAAGCACTATACCAGCCTGAAATCACTCAGCCAGGAAAAGAGCACCTATTTCCAGCACTCCTATTTCTCAGCCATCCCTTCTACCCCAAATCTGCTCCCAAAAGAGACTCCCATCCTGTGGTGTGGAAAAAGCTGCATCTACTCCCAGGTTATCTTTGACCACTGTGTAAATTTAAGCCCAGAAAACGTCTCAGGTAGGCAGCAGGGAGAGAAGAAAATCCACTGTGAGGCCACAACGGACCCAAGAGGTTAGAGGTACACAAGTGGGGGAGGGAGTAAAAAAAGTTAAGACAGATTACCATGTCTAAAGAGAGGGCTAAAAGCATGTGTGTGCAAGCAAAGCCAAGGAAGGTTACATCTGGAAAGTGGCTTCATGACTTTTTGCAGATAACAGTTTCAACCACAAAAGTGTTTTCAAAGTGACGAATACGATGACAGTTTCCAGCCTCACGTCGACTGATACCTAGAAATGATTGAAAGAGAGGAGAGAGGAAATTCAACAAATGATAATCTACAAGAGCTGCAGCAAGCGGACGAAGGAAAGCAGATGAGATGCAAATGCGGAACACTGAGATGCAGTAACACCACAGCCCATATGGAAAGCAGCATAACCTGGTCTTTGGAAGAACAGCCATATTGTCTAGGCCATGGCCCTGCAGTAAGAGCTGCCATGAGCTGGGGGAGCCACATGGAAACAGCTGGTTTCAGCTCATAGTATCTCAGTGTTATCTCAGAGACCAGAAAGCCTCATGAAACCGGCAGAAGTCACAGGCTGGTACAGAACCCCCAAGGAGGGCTTAAAATCGCTGCCCCGCCTCTGGCTGTTTGTATCCCTGCATGCACTGACCCTGCTATGGCCTCAGCATCTCTGGGAAGCAAGTAATGTTCCTTATGCCCTTAAACTGCGGACCTCAACTCTGGACTGCTCTTCCAGGCAGCTACTCCGCTCTTACGGCAAAGCCAGTGGTGCCCTGCTGACAAGCAGGACCGTGCCAGGGCTCCACGAGAGCAGCAGCCAGCGTGCCAGCAGCCCCGTGCACAATTCTGCAGCTGCTGTTGGGAAAGTAACCACGAACTACAGCCATCATGACTTCTGCACCCAAACACTCTCAGCACCCTGCAGCTTCCCCAGAGATCTAAACCCAAACTGACTATAGGTTCATGTTTCAACTAAGCCTTTAAGTACACCAATATCTAAAAATCAAATAAATACAAATACTGAAATTAAGGAGTTTTTTGCAGCAATATTACCATACATAAGATACACATTGCTGATTTTCATGAAATCATTTCAAGGTAGTCCAATATTCCCTCTTCACATCTTTTTCGATATTCTTAAGAACTTAATTAAAGGCAATTTGCAGATCTAATCTGCTCTGAATAGCTGCCACTGAAGTGGGTGTCTCCATTAGGGAAGTTTTGCAAACAGTTCCCAACAGCACTGCTATTAGGTCATGCCCAGGAGCCCACATGTAAATGAACTGCTGGCTCCTGCAACCATTTTCTCAATGTTTCTATTAGACCGATAAACGCAGCGACAGAAACAGAGCAGCCAGCACCCATTTGCAGCAGCAGCATCCCAGATTTGGGTTTAGATGAATTAGATGGGAAACACCTCAAAAGACCTCTTGTGTGCTTACACCCACAGAGAAACCTCCCCTCTCGCCATGAAGAGGCCAGTATGGCTGTAACAGCAGAAATAACGACTGTGATGTGGAGGGAAAGTGAGTTAGGACAGCTGAACACCATGAGGCTCTTACGTCTCCTTGCACTCCTCCGCTTCAGCCTGTAGGTCTCCTTGCCACTACAGAGGCGGTAGATGAAAGAGCCGAGCTGTTCCATGTCACTGATGTGCTCAGTCGCGATCATCTCCTCCTGGATTATGTATGTCTGAGGCAGGTATGTCCCTTTCTGCAACGACACAGTTTCCACAAAAATGATGCACAAACGGTGCCGTGATCTCGTCCTCGAACAGCACTGTCTCACACAGAGCGTCAAGGACAGCCAAACTGCAGAAACGTCACTGTTTGAAGGCTGAAACTCCACTTACCCAGGCCGGTTCAACATGCTTCCTTGTCCTTGCAGTAAACTGCCCCGTGCTACTAGCACAGGGCACACAAAATGGATTAGATCCAAAAACTGAATGTTCACGTAGGGGACGAAGCTAGGATCAACATAGGATCAACCCTGACGTAAACTAAGCCCAGTTTTAAAGGAGGGTGTGCGAAGCTGTAACTCTGACAGCACAATGAGTTCATCTGGAGAGGGATCAAGGCTCAACCAAAATGCCAGGAACTCCACTGAAAACACGCATTGTATATTTAGTTCAAAAGGCAAAAACCCAAAATGCCAGTCCTGCTCAGATTCCAACAGTTTCCTGAGTTTTCCAGGTTTCCCCCTCCTCCTTGGTCCATTCAGCACAGCCACAGTGATCTCCTGCCCTTACAGTCCACAGGAATGGGGACTAGAGATGGGTCATGGACACCACATTTAGAAACACCACCCTGCATAGTAGCACTAGGCATTCACGGTAAAGCGAGCTCTTGGCACGTTTCCATCACCCCAGAAACATCATTCAGCAACTCTGGGGCAGTGCAGGAAGGCAGCTCACACCAGAGACCGAGTTGAGGAAAAGTAGCACATGCAAGCTCCCTGCTGTTGGAGTGGAGGCCGCTATGAAGACCAGGGTGATGAGTGGGGTGCCTGGCAGGGGGACAAGGCAGAAAGTCAGCAGGGGCTGGAAAAAATGGGGAGAGAGAAAACAGAGTACCTGGGAGAACCCGGGGGATGGAGGCCACCTCTCTCCCTGCAGGAAAGAAATCTGCTTGGCACTGAAGACTCTCTGCAAGTTGATTCCCAGGTGCTCAGGGCATCTTGCAGCTGCCTGGGCACCACTGTGGCAATAAGCAGTTTTGTTACAAGTACAGCCTGGGCTGGGGGAGCTCTTCTGAGAAGACTAGATGCTAACTGGATCCTGAAACAAAGACTCACTTCTGGTCCCTGTCACTTAAGAAGAGCCAAAGAAACAAAAGAACCAGCAGATCCTGGGGCCAGTATAAATAGAACCAAGAGGAAAAGCGAGCAACAACAGCACAATTTGAAATAACGCCTCTTCAGTTTCCACCACAGGACTGGTTATCTCCATAGAGATGTAGCTGGAAACATGCTGTCTTAATTTAGTGCGTGCTGTTGGGCTGGCAGAGCCTACTGGATCAATAAAGCTTTCCTCTAATGCTGGAGGACTAGACTATTAGTGGAAGTTTGTACGACACTAACACAACAGTTCTGCAAGAAATTCAATCATTGATTCTTGGTGGGAGAGTGCAGGAGAGGGCATGTGATATGTGCAGTTACTGGCAGGAGCTGTCATGTTAACACCTGAGGATTTGCCACATCCTTGACATGGTGACAGGGCTTAGAGACACACATGCACACAACCCAGTTTCTTCCTTGTTTTAGACTTAAATAGCTGTGGCAGCTGAAGTAGTCAGGAATCATTGCTCCTCCATTGCAGGACTGTGCAGTAAGGATGATGCCAAGAGTTGTAAGAAAACTAAAGCTTTGAGCACCTTGCATTCCACAAAAGATGTGGATCGTCCATCATTCAACTGGGTCATCTCCAACTTCCTGCTGCTGGGCAGGGGGAGCACTCCTTCGTCCTTTCCTCTCAGATACTTATGCAGCCCTGTTCCCTGAACTGTCACACCTATACAAAATAAAGCCTGCAAGAAGCAGCACAGCTGCCATTTACAGGCAAAAAAATCAGAAACAAGAGGCCTCGTAACACATACATGGTGACAGCAGGGCCAAGACCTGAGCAGGGCCTGGCACAGCCATGCCCGCGCACAGCGGGGATTGCAGAGCAGGCACAGGGCACGTAGCAGCCACACTACAAAGGGCACCCTGGCACCAGGCTGGTTGGGGAGGAAAGGGGCAAAGAAGGTTCACTGACTCGCTGTGCCGCCACAGACTGCTGGAGCAAACCATTAACATTATTTGCTGGGCTGAGATTTGGTCCTAGAAACAGGACTGAAGCCACTGAACAACTTCAAAACTAAACTTTCAACTAGAAATTAGTCTCATTCATTAGGGCCTTGACTGGATTCAGAGATGCAGAGAAGGCAAAAGTCTCCAAGTCCAAGGACCAATGCAGCACATCCAGCATCCAAACAGGAGCACTTCTGAGAGGGGGCAAGGTGATGAAGGCTCCTGCAGCAGAAAGAAATTTGCTCTCTCTGCCTGACACAGGCCACCAGCAAGGCCCTGCCTGTGCACATGAAGATCGCTGGCTCACAGGATAATTCAGCTGGGGAGGGACCTCAAGGCTTTATCCAGTCTGGTTTTGAAAACCTTCAAGGATTTGAAGAGGCAGCACAACCTCCCCAGGTAACCTGTTCCACTGCTTCACCGTCCTCAAGGTGAAAAACTTTTTCTGAGCTAAAGACTAAGCTAAACACTTAAAAACAATGTCTCTAAGGTACATGTTAAAACCTTGGCAGATTGGACACTTACCCATTCCAGTAATCAGTAAGTTATTTAAACCCACATCTGCCGTGTACTCTCTTTAAAGAATCAAACACATAAGATGATTTTAATTGTACTTTTATCCCCTTTTAAAATTCAAGTTCTGATAAAGACAAAGCATCATTTTCACTGACTGTGAGTTTATATCTGTTATTTTAGGATGTGATCAGCATTCCTAGTCTCTGTTTTCTTCTGGAGCTCTGCTGTCAGCTTGTGCAATCCTGCCTTTTCCATTTCCCTCTGCCCCAGGGACTGCTCAACTGCCATGGTCAGAAGCTGTGGTTGGTTTGGAGCAAATTGTAAGTAAACATGTGTTGTATCCCAGCAGTGTTTCCAGCACATTTGCAAGACAGTCACAGTGCATGAAATTGCGAGGACTGCTAGGAAACAAACTGGGAGTTTGACAAGGACTGGAGATCAGTCACCTCGCAAGGCACAACCTTTTGCCTCTGAGCTTAACCCCTACAAAGTTCATCACACTGCATGTAGCCGCAAGTGAGTAAAGAGAACTTAAGAAAGAGTAAGAGTTAGATTGGGGTTTTATTTTTTCCTTTTAAGCAGACCATCACAGAAGGGAGTAAGAGACCCAGGCTCAGCGCTTTACCTGCAAAGGACTGAGATAGACGTGCATCTTCTGCAGTCTTAAAAATCCTGGGTTTTTTTCCTGCTGCTAAAATAGAGTACTATTTAATCTTAAGAAGATTGTTTTCAGTCACCGCAATAGTGGCATGAGCTTCTGAACTGAACAAACCTGCTGGTACTAAACCCAATTAATGCCTGCTGTGAGCAAAACTGCATGAGCCCAAGTCCAGTGTTGCAAGATGCAGCACAGCAGGGCGGGCAGCACAGATTTGCCCCCCAAAGGGTGAAAGTTGAAGGCCTGGTACTCCCCAAGAGACATTGAGAGCTCTGCAAATGGCAAACTGCAGCGGTAATCATGGCAAGAGTGAAAGAAGGGAACTTTTTCTTTTTTTCCTTGATTCCTACTATCAGTAAATACCAGAGGGAAGGAATCTGCTGCTTCTCTGCATCACCCTGGTCAGGTTGATCTGTCATGCCAGTGTTACCATGCTGTCTGCAAAATTAATACTTTAGCTAAAGTCCCTGAAGCCTTCGCTTTACGTGAAGGCTCAGCTCTGTCAGGGCCAAGGCTTACTTCCACAGGCACAGCAGTTTTGGTTTCCCACAAGCTTCTAGCTGGCATCAGAAGCCAACTCAAGAAAAGCATGCAAAATAAGCAGGATTGCAGCTGTACCTTCACGTTAACCAGCAGCTCCCACAGGTTGCGAGGAGGCATCACGATAGTGGTGTTCAGCTCAATGACGTAGCACTTATCCAGCGTTATGTCATGATAAGCTGTCAGACCCTGCATTCCAAGGAGAGAAATTAAGGATTTGAGCCCTTAACATGGAATTCAGGGAAGACAGGAAACTGCTTTAAGCAACAAACCTGTTCAAGGACCTCCCTACCAAGCAAGACAAACAGGTTGGAAAATCTCACAGAGGACCTTGGGAAGGAGGACAGCTCGGTACCAAGATCATCATAGACATATGTGACAACAGCAATAGCGCTAAGCCATGAGCATGGTGCTGTTGCACCCCAGCTCAGCGCCATGCTATGCCCCCAAAGGCCCCAAGAGCTCCTTACTCGCTGGAAATCGTGGATGATATCCGCGGGGTCGCTCCCTCCAAACTGGGGCACTGGAACATTGATTTGCTCGTAGTTCTCCTCAATGTATATCTTGACGTCTTCATGCAACTCCAGCTGCCCTTTGAATGGCGAATACAGCGAGTCTTCGTAAAGGACGCCGCAGTGAAACACGCTCTCACGGGGCAGCTGTGGGGACAAGATCCAGGTGGAGGTACAACACTCGTACACTCCACTAAGAACTACAGCAAACACAGGAAGAAATGTACCCATATTGGGTAAAAACACCCTTTTCAGACAGATGCTTGAGAATATTTCAAGATCAGTCTTTTTACCAGAAACCACTCTTGATGAATGTAGTGCAAAACACCCTTGTGAAATGACCACGTCTCCCTTCCAGCCAGCCAGGTCCAAAGGGAGTAAAGGATTCCCTGGGGGACTTCACAAGGGGTAATTCAGAAAGGCAAACTGATTGCCTATAAGCTTTTAAATTTCATAACCAGGCTATTCACATCCCTCCATAGACACAGCTTCCAGTAACTGCAGCTGTCTACATAAGGTATATAAGCTTGGGGCGAGCAGTCTATCATTTCTAAAAGCGTTTGTAAATGGCAAATGCACCAAAACAAAGCGGCATCACTTCACTGCAAAACAGGAGCTGCTGCTCTCCAGGGCTCCAAAAGCATAAGCTACAGTCAAGAGAAGTAACAGAGGGATGAAATCTGAGCGTGAAGATCACAGGGACAAACTGCAGCCACTGGAGACTGAGACATAAAGGTCCCATTGCCCTGGTCCTCAAAGCACCTCTGATCATGTCGAACAGGCTTTTCCATGTAATTGGATCTAAGCTGCCATTTGGTATCGCAGGCAGGCAGTGGGGTGACAACGGGTGGCCCCAAATGGGCCAACGGGCATTTCTCAGCACCATTCAGCATGCGCTGAGGGTAGGTTATGGACTGGGTGATGGACTGAACGCTGTCCATAACGTGGTCGATAACCTTCCCTCAATGCCAGGGACCTCTCCTCATAAGGAAGTGCTCTACACCAAAAGCCCTGCAACAGCGTCTCATCACACTAACACAGCAGTGTGTGGGAGGGCTGAGCAGCCCTATGGTTGTCACAGGGTTTCCAGATCAGGTATAAGTGAGCATAGGTAATAAAGCACTGATGCATCTTAAAACAAAGATTGCAAATTAATTTGACAGCAAGAAAATTTATGGAGTGAGGGAGTGTGTAAAAAGACTATACTGCTGAGTGGATAAGTGCTGGCTGCAGAGACGAAGGCAGCCAGCAGTCCTGGGAGAACTCATTCACTAATAGTTGCTCCGCAGCAGAACGAGGGCTTCAGTGCAAATTGATGCTCTAGGGTTTCTTGGCTAAACACTCAGCAAGCCACAGAGCTCAGCAGTTTTCTCCTTAAAAAGCAGCTCTGCCTTGTCTCATTCCTGTGCTCTGATCCACCGCAATGCTGTCAGCCCAGTGCCTCAGCTAAGCCAGGCTTTGTGAAGACTATGTGGAAGAAAAGGTGCTGAATTTAATGAAGGCTGAGGGCTCACCTTCCATAGCATCTCCCACTTACTTTTCACTTGTCTGCTTGTTGTCTTAATAGCAGCACCTATTTTTGATAGATGTACAGAATTTTGCTGTGCTAGGGCCTAAAAAAACCTACTTGCAAAAAGCTGGTCCCTTGCCTGTACCTCCCTGCTCTCTCCAGGGCTTGCTTTCCCCTCACAACAAGTCACACTTTCAGACTGCCTTACCCCGACAGCAGTAATGTTGGGTTTAAAAGGTAGAACTGGCAGGATATTTTTATGGAGTCAAAAAAAAAAAAAAAAAGGCAAAACAAGGCCATAAGGGAGGGGAAGAAGGGGGTTTCTGGAAGGTCCTTCCTGGCAAGCAGGATGGAGGTGAGCCTGAGCCTACCACTTAAGACGTGTCTCATCTGTACTGTCCGGAGGACTGGCTCTGAGTTACCGCAGTGCAAAGCAGTAAATAACAGCATCACCTCTTTCAAAGGCTGAAGCAGTTTTTCTGGCTGAAGAGCCAGCAGTCCTTCCCGACTCTTCCCTACCTGGGTGATGAAGAAGTATCTGTACACATACATCGATGCAAAGACCAAGCCCAGGAGCAGTACGAGGAGACCCATAGTCAGGTAGCACACCCCGCTGAGTGATGACCTCCGGCCCTGCACCGGCGGAGCTGGCTCCTCCTGTGAAAGCAAATCAAGAGTATTGGTCAGCTGCCACTGCAAGGGATCAGAAAAATCAACTGTATTTTATGCAAAGGCTGCGCACGGGTTTGTAGGGTGTGACTGAGGAAGACAGGCACCATCCTGCAAAGCAACCTCACATCTGACAGCATTCTGGCAAGAGTAAAACACATCTTGTGCATTCTTCTCTCCCACCCCCCCAATATATATATA
>NW_009603388.1:0-11577 GCF_000690535.1 Cariama cristata
TATTAAAAAGTATAAATATTTAAAAGGCATCAATAAATATTTGTGGAGGCAGTGATTTTGCCCAATTTACTGAATCACTGCAAATAATACTCTTCCGTACCAGAAAGTAATGTCGTAGAGCAGGGCTGCAGGCAGGTGGATGGAGGACTGTACTGATATGCAAGGTTCCCCTGAATAAAAAAAGATAAAATGGTTGTCATTTTATTTCAGATGCTGACATGACAATGCATTATAGATCAGTTCCAGGTTTTTAAAGAAATAAATGTTCACTGAATCGCCTTTTTTTCTTTTGTGAAAAGCATGTTTCACATCTTGGAATTCATCTTGCAACTAAGCAGAAACATTTTAAAGAGGAATGATGTCAAAAATTATTTCACTTCTGTTGAGCTTTTAGGAGAACTTTTTTGAATTTTCAATCTCTTTGAAAGTAATACTGCATCAGATTTCCCTTGTGTCCCATTTTATACCAACGCCATGCCTGACAGCAGATACCTTGCTGTGTTCAGCTGGATTCGGAGCCTTCTGCTCCAGGAAAAAATGATGTGGGAGCCGTTCCTGCTGGTGTCGTAATGCTCCAAATACTTCTTTAAAAATCACGGGTACGGGCTAACACCTCAGCCTGTATCGACCACAGTACACTCTTAATGATGCAGCTCTGTTACCTTCAGCGCCAGCTAAAAACCAGGTGAAAAGTCTGAAGACTTAAATCGGGTTTAGTTTTCATTTCTGTTGCATTGGTGCAGTTTCACCACGTGTTTCACTATGTGTGGTCTCACGTAGGCTGGTGAAATCAGACCGTCCATCGTAACGGCAATGAGCAACCCCAAGCTTGAGTCAAAACCGTCTTCTAAGGTACGCTTTACCCATCAGGACGAGCATTTAACAGCACACCTGATGTATCAGGGAACTTTAAACTTGTCTGACAACATTATAGGCTTTTGCTGGCTCTAAAGAGGACTCGGCAGGACACGTTCAGGGCAGAGTGGGCAGTTGCCCATGAGATAGGCTCATCTCACCTCCCAGGCTGCCGCCGAGGGCTGGGTTTGCAAGAGGGACTTCCCACTGCTCCTGACGATGCATCTGCCAGCCCGGGTCCTGCTGAGGTGGGTGCAACCCTGCTGCAGGCACATGCTATCATGCAGAGCATCGCGTCCCCATCCCTCGCTCTGGTCCTCACTGGCCATGTGGAGGTGGGACGTGGGCTGAGCAAATTTGGGTTGGTGGCTCTGGATCTCTCCTTTGCTGATGTTTTGGGGAAAAGCATCTTGTAAGCTTTTTAGAAACATGCTGGAAGTGTTTTGGGAACTATTTTCCCTCTGAAAAATACTGGTGTTTCTTTAAAGTGCAGAGAAGAGACAAAAAGAGGAGAATACAGTACTTTGGTTTTTTAAATTTGGAAACTTTGTTGTATGTGGTTTTAACCCAAATGACCTGAAACTTCCCTGTTGACAGCCCTTGTTTTGAGTCAGATTGAAAATATGCTATTTGGATACCTTCCCCTTGGCTTTTGCTGTCTCACCAGCCTCGAACGCAAACATGCTGATAATAAACAACCCACCCCCATGTTAAACTCAGCAGCTCAGAGGGATCCGTTTGTCAGAGCCATAACCGAGTGAGGGGTTTTCTGGCACTCCAACCAAGCTCCATCAAACCTTCATCTCAAGCTTTGTACCAGATAACAGCACTCAGATTACTCAAAAGCTGAGAAAACATTTGCAGGCAGGTAAGGCTGGAAGGGAAGGAGTGGGAGTTTTATTAAACCTGGTTTCAATCATTATTTCCTGGGAATTGCATCCTTGTCCGGGTGGTGCTGTTCCTTCAGGAGACAAGGAGACGTGAGCTGTGTCCCGTCTCACCTTGTCCATAGCACGTCCCCGCGGGGAGGCTGCAGATGCTCTGCATCAAACGAGGGGTCCCAGCCAACCAGCTGCCCTGCCCTGAGCCTACACCCAGCATCCCAACTGCCGGGCTCCATCCCCCTGACCTGCACAGCTCCACGGCGACTCCTGCCCATCTCCTGGGCTTGTCGTCATGGCCTCACTACTGACAGGTAGAAAACCACGCAGTGCCAGGAGGGGAGAAGAAGACAGACTGATGTTAGGCATTCATTCCATGTGCGTGCCTTTTTGTGAGGCTTTGCATTTTCCCGCAGAGGGGATGTGCCCTGCAAGCCATCGTTAGGTTTCTCGTGCACGAAGGGAATAACGAGAAGCTCAGGATGCTGAGGACCAGAAGGCTAGTGGGTGAGCCGTAACCCCTGGTGCAGGATGAAGGCAAACCGTCTGTGTCTGCCCCAACCGTTCCCTGCCCCCAGGTCAGGCTGTTGGGTTGGGGGACAGAAACCCCCTCCTAAAGGGAAATGAGGGCGTATGAGCAAGACATACACTTTATGGCTTTGTGGACATTTTTGCCCAGGGTCCTGCACCCAATTGCGAGTTTCTTTTCTTTTTCTTTTTTTTTTTTTTTTTTTTTTTTTTAATACGAAATGAGGGACAAGGCAAAGGGACACAAACAAATGAAAAGCCTCCACATACTTCCAGTTAATTGTGCAGTGGGCAGGGGCCAAAAAATACTTGCTTTCCTTATTCCTGCAGACCAAAGCCCTGGAGCATGTGATTTGATTATCGTCATTGTTGTAAGGCAGTGCTCAGTGCCTGCTGCGAGAGAGGACATTTCTGGGAGGCTCAGGGGGTCACTGGTTCCCGGGGCAAATGTGGTGACCCTCGGCCATGTCCAGCCCCTGCTCCTCGAGACTCCTTCCCATGGAGATGTGTCGAAGACTCCTTCCAGGAGGGATCCGAAACACCCCAGGCAGTGAGGGGGAGGCTGTGCTGTACCTGTCTGATGGCTCCAGTGTCTCATAATTTGCACTATTTATTTAAATAAGCCATGTGTCTTAGTTAAAGCCTAAACAGCTCAAAGCCCAACCTCCAGATGCCATACCAGGAGGGATGTGGGAAGGTTTGGTGGCACTTGAGAGCACCCGTGGTACACTTTTGTCCAGGGTAGTCTGTTGGATGCTCAAGGAGGGATGTGGAAGTGATGGAAAATGTGAACAGGACCCGGACCCTGGAAAACAGCCCAGCAAATGGGGGATGTAATCAGCTCAGATTGCCCATCCTAGCAAGGGGGGGACCGAGGAGCGAGCTGGCTGCTCTATGTAGGTCACCTTTGTAGGACAAAGCTTTGAGCCCTGGCCAGCCGTGAGGCCAGCGGGGATGAGGATGACCAGTGGCCGAAACCCGCAGCACCATGGTCTGCAGCGCTGGGTCCCTTCTTGGAGGGCAGGGAAGGCTGAGAGCCACGCGGAGCCGGGGTTCACCGCGTGCTTGGGGCAGTGAGACGGCTTCAGTGTCTTCAGGAAGAAACCTGAGCAAGTTGGAAAAAGCCCGGGTGAGAAGTGCAGCACTGTGCTAATGGAGGTTATGGCTAACGAGTCCTTGTGACAGCGGCAAGGAGACCTCCAGTGCCCAAAGCCCCCGCACTGTGGTCAGCATCGGGTAGCCTCCTGCGGTGCGCCGACACAGCAGATGTGAGGTCCTTGTCTTCACCTGCTCACCGTTCAAGATGACTGTGGAGAAATTTTTTGGGCAGGTTATTCAGAAGAAACTCAAAAGGCAGCTCGATGGCAGCCTGTGTCTGCTGACAGAGGGACAAGGCAACGCCTCTGAGCGGGATGCAAACGCCAGCCAACAGAAGCATAGCAAGAAATAAGGCAGAGCACCCCCACAGTTTGGATGGTTAGCTGTTTGGGCAGCTTATCAGTAGACGCAAAAGATTTTTGTGTTGCTCATAGGCCCCAAGTCAAGCTGAGGTTCCTTTCTGAAAGACAGCCTGTCGTTCAGCCAAACCCCACCGCATGCAGGCGAGAGCTGTGGGCTAATGCCCACTGGCACATGCTGGCCAGGAGACGGATGACGACTGGAGCTGGTAGCCTGATGGCTCTGCCGACTGCGGGTCTGTGTTCCCCCAAGGAAACACGCCTTGTGGAGGGGTACCCCAAACCCGGGCATGGCTGCGTTGCTTCCTGCAGGTGCCAGCCACGACGGGGGCCGTGGGTTGACACCAGCTCTGCTCCCCACCAGGTACAGCCGGCATCCACCCAGCCCGCAGCATCAACTGCCCCAGGAAGATGCAAACCAGGAGCCTGTAGCTATGAGCATGTTTCTGCTCCCGTCCTGAGGAGCCCGTGCTGTACCGTGCAGCATCGGCTCTTCTTACCAGATGGATTGCTCCAGGCTCCACTAATAATTAACACTGGAAATAATAACGGCCGGAATGACAAAAGACTGAGGATCAGTTGGAGGTTTTACACAGGATGAAATGAAAAGTCGCAGTCCATACGTCTCAGGTGTTGCACTGAGTTAGTGCTGCTGTAATTGGTTGAGGAATAAATTCACAGCTTCAGAACACTCCTGGACTCACTGAAGTTCTTCTTCGCAGTTTGCAAGGCCTATACCTAGTCCTACATAGAAATAATTAGACCGTAAGAGTTTGGCTTAGCTAGCAAAAAACCATTAGCAGTGTATGTTAAAGAAAATCAGAACGCTTTACTTTGTACCTCTGAATAAAATTTTATTCTTACAAAAATTTCTAGGAAATAAAGGGTAGGGCTGGTATTAGGCATGCATAAACAAAACTGATATTAAGAACAACATATCCTTTGTGAAGATCAATTAAAGAAACTTTTAAAGCCCAATCAGTGTATTTAAGGAGTTCCATTAACTGACTTTTTTATGTCCTTTTACTGATTTGCTTTATTCATGCATGCAAAGTTAGAGTGTGAACGGCTATGGGCAGCTGAAGATTTTTCCCTGCACACGAAATTCTTATGGGAAACTCTTTGTCAAAGAGTTTTTTGCATGGCTGTTTGGTCTCCAGCATTTTCATAAGTGGCTTCTTGTTGGGATGTAGTGCGTTACAACTGAGGTTCACCAACCAGGTGCAATCTGCGGTGAAGAATACGAAGCAACCCAATGAGTAGAACACTTAGAGTTGTATTAACAGTGTGCACGTGTTTTTTTGAACAAGAACACTGCTTTCTGCAAACTTCCTTTAAAACGCACTTCATACTTTTTGTTTTCGGTGGTGCGCAGTAGGCTGGTGGTGCCGTGGCTGCTGTAGCACAGAGCCCAACCCTACCAAGGGAGGAAACAACAATCTTCTCCCTCCGTGTCCCCATCCCTGTCCCTGTCCCACCCCTCCGCACGTGCCACGACTGCACCCAGGAGCAGCCGTACCCATCGGCGCGCTGCGAAGTGAGTGGAAATGGGATATGAAGACAGGCAAATTCAGCTTCCTTTGCTCTTCAGGCAGTGGTTAGACAAACATACC
The DNA here is from genome assembly GCF_000690535.1 of Cariama cristata. NCBI lineage: Eukaryota > Metazoa > Chordata > Aves > Cariamiformes > Cariamidae > Cariama > Cariama cristata. The sequence goes on from NW_009603388.1 coordinate 5,335, forward strand.
TAGATTTAAAAAAAGTTAATAAGTTTACCTACACACAGAACCCCCTCCTGCACAACAGAGAAGTGGGGAGGGGAGGGGAGGGTAAGGTAAGGAGGAAACACAGGACACAGGGTGGGTGCAGGTCAGCAGGAGAAACCCTTCTGTGCTCCGAGGGATGGACATAGGGCAAGACGCAGCCCCAGGAGCATCATCCGGTACAGGGGTCCGCTGTGGGCAATAGTACACAACACTGGGTACCCACTTAGCTTGTTATCTCAGTTGATGCTGAGAGGTATTTAAGGCTTGTTTGCACAGGTTACTGTAGTACTTTACATATTTTGATGTAATTAAGTGAGCACTGGTCCCACCTTCTCCCTAACAGGACTGCTGTTATATAGATAAAGCTTCATGCGTAGTGACGTATCTGGTGTGCCTGGTTTACCTATAGAGCTTGCACTGTCTGCCAATGATATGGTTTTGCATCAGTAGAATTATAATACTGTAAATCTGGGGGTAGAAACCATTTTGGGTTTTATTGATAACAATTTTCCTTGTATCAGATTAATCTGCACTGTTATTAATCCCTTTATAGCATATACTGTGCCCATGGAAGGGGTGATGCTGTTATTTCAACAAAAGTCTTCCTCCTGACTGCAATAAATCTCTGTAGATTCACTGTAGAAAAATCTTGAAAACGTCTCTACGAAAATTGGATTTAATTTTGCATTAAAGTGAACAGCCTTGAAACTTCCAGTGCAGTCAGGTAATAAAGCCGTAAAACATCCCATACCTCCACCAAGTATGCAGCCTGTAAATCGTTTCCCCTCTTCAGCTGCAAGTGCCTCTCCGCCTTCCCCTACAGCTGTTTTATCAGCACACGCGTTGAGAAAAACCCAAGGACAGAGCTCTTATTCACATTTTTTCCTAGTGCTACAACACAAAATGTAGCAAACCTAAACCCAAAGCTAACAATAGCGTCTTTTGATGGGTGTTAGCGGTCTGACCTTATCTCTGCCTGCCTTATGCTCGAACGAGCTCATCTGTGGAAATATTAACTGTCACTTAGCGAGGCCACGTCCAACCATCGTTACTTGTCAGGGGAGATGACAATATAGAGCCACCAACGCAATCGGTGTTTCAAGCTGCCAGTTTCCTACTTGAAGGAGAAAGGAGCGATGTGGATGGGGGTGCTGGGGGAGCCGAGTTTGGGGGTGACTCCGGTTTGGAAGGCAGAAATACCCCTTGGTTCAAGCCGAATATCCTGCTCCGTGAGCCCTACCTCCTCCTCAGCGGGCTGAGCGGCATCCACGCTCTTTTTTTAATTTGATCTAGCCTCTTTTGATGACTAAGGGAACAGGAAGATTATAGTTTAAGTATATAATTTTCATTTGATGTGACAGGTTAAAAAGAAGGCTTAGATTTTTTTAGTTCAATTACAACACTGATTTAGGCCCTGACTCACTCTTTGAGGCCTGACTTCATGTAGACATACGTTGACTTAAGTTTACTGCTAATGAAATATAGGCATATGTTTACATTACTCTGCTTAAACCCTTTGCTGGTGTAGGGGTGGCCTTACACAGCAAGCACAATCCTGAATCAGAGGTACAGAGAAGTAGATTTTGCTTGTTGGGTTTTTCTATCCAGCACAAAGGCTAAATATTTCAGAGTTTATTTTTCTTCCTCTTGTGTCCCTCCGAGCCATTACCCCATGTAATCCCCAAGTCCAACGTGTGCTTTTCCATCCTGCCAGAGACCGAACGCCCTCAGGTCTCCCTGGCTTTAACGACAGCTGGGCAGGCGGAGAGCTGCCGAAAAGCAAACTGCTAAAATCCATATAGCAAGCTGGGAGCAGTAACTTTTCAACTGGCATGGCTGAAGGGAGTGGAAACAGGTTTTCTGTGAAATGGCAAAGCATTCCCGTTTCGGTAGGCTCCTCGGATAGGGATGTGATGGGCAGCGACTGCGTGGGCAGAGGTGTGAGCCTCAGCCCTCCCTTGATTTCCCATTTTCCGTGGGAAAAGGTCCCACGTTCAGGTAGAGGGCAGGGAATTTGCTTGCAGAAGCGTTTGTGTATCCAGTATCTCTTGCACTTTGTAGGTCAGACTATGACAAAGAAAGCGTTAGCGGTTTCCCAAAACTAAAGAAAAGGGTTTTTTATAGGAATTCGGAGCACAAAAGAGATAGTCATGCGTGCGGAGGGAGGCACAGGCATTCTAGGTGCCTTAGCTAATGCCTCCTCTTTAGAGGAAACTAAAGCTACCTGGGTGTGGGGTTTTGCCTTAAAAAAAAAAAAAAAAAGGCAAACCCCCATGCTTTTTGGAGCAGTCCTCTCTGCAGCAAATTGGGAAGTGAATCTGAACTTCTCCTCTTGCTTGTATTTCTCCTGCAAACTAGGACAAGCAAACAGCGTTTTGTATGTGTCCTTTGCTACATCTCTCCACCTCCAGCCTTGGAGCGGAGGGGGAGGAGGAAGGGGGCTGCCAGCAGCCCGTGGTGATGGATTCATCTCTTGGGGTTTTTATGCTGTGCTAGAACAACCTGGTTCAAAAATGACAATGACAAATCAAAGCGAACATTTCTTGCCAGAAGTTCAAACTCCCTGATATGTTAGTGGGTATTTTGCTATTAAATGGGCTGCTTTATCCATAATATTTCTTTGGAAGTATTCTTTTCTGCTTGAGCTTGCAGCCCTTAGGAGAGAAATCTATTTCCCCAAAGCCATTTGCTTCAATAATTGTTGTCCTGTGAAACTGCCACTGATTGCTATCACCAGGGGACAGTTTGCATGTATGCAAGGGTAAAAATATTGCATTTCTCCACTTGCACCAAGAAGTATTGAAAGCGGCCCTGGAAAGGGATCGGACGTCTTGCCTGGACTCGGAGCAGCCCTAAAGCAAAGAGGTGGCTGTGCCCGGGGCCGAGTGCTGCCCTGAACCCCAGCTGGTGCCCAAACAGCAAAGTGTCAGGGGTAAAGCAAACAGGGGGATGCGAGGAGTGGGGCGATGAAGTGACGGGGCAGGGAGCGGAGACAGAGGACTGGGAGGGGGATGCTGCTGCCCAGGGCTGCGCGGGGTGCGGTTTGCTCCCCTTCGCCCTTTTCACCAGGTTGTCGTTCCTCATCAGGGAAAATCCCGTGACTCTGAGGGTGCCTCAATGCAGCCTTTTTAGCAGAGGGAGATTTCTCTCCCACTGTGCAAATCAAGGCAGCATCGCTCGTAATTGGGAGCGCGGAGCTGAACTTTCCCAGCGCTGGGAAGGGCTGGCTCTGCTCTGACACGATTTCCAGCTCCGTGAGCACCGCTCCCGCGCCTGGGAGGCCATTTCTTCCCCCTCCCATCCAAAATATCCAACATAAAAACATTTACCAACAGTTCCTAACTTTCCCTTCCCTACCGATGGAGCTGCAGTGATACAGTTGGTCTGCACCTACGGGAGAGAGGGAGGGAGGCAGGGAGAGGGAGGGAGAGAGGGAGGGAGGAGGGAGAGAGGGAAGAGACAGGCAGGGAGCTCTGGTTACTGCTGCCGCATCGCATCACTGCCTTCCCTCGCTTCTCGCTCCAGAGACACCAGCGACCATGGACCACCTCGCTCGGGATGGCTGGGCTGCGGGGGGATCGGGGGAGACTTCACAAAGTGGAGCCGGTGCCTCCCGGTAGGAAGGGCAGCCCGCCCGCTCGCTGCAGCTCCCGCGCAACATGGCCAGAGCCGCCGGAGGATGCATTGCAGGCGTCTGAGGTGAGGAGGTGCCCGTTTCTTTCTGTAACTCCAGCTGCAGGTATGAGCGTGGGCAAAGGAGTCCGTTCCCCAACGGATTCACCCTCGGCCCCGCATCACCGACTTTCCAAAACTCGCTGACCGCAGTGGCTCGGGTAGGAGAGTAAGATAAGAGGGGGTGGCAGGTGAGACCCTGCTTCGAAGACCAGGATCAAAGCCCAGACCTCCCTCTCCAGGGAAGTCACTCGGCCGAGCCGAGCAGCGTGTGGCCCCATGGCGTGGGGGTTTCGGCCAAAGGCTCCGGACTGTGATGCCCATCCTCTGCTAAACAGGGTGATGAGCTACGTCGTGCTAATTGGCATGAGGGGTAGATGGATTTGATGGTAAGAAGGTAGTAATAAGCAATCTCATTTTAGTGTGTGTTTTAACACGGGGACACGTTTTGGCAGCCTGTGAACCTGTCCTTAGATAAAGACCAGGATCGGTTAGGACAAATACAGGGCAATGTTTGCCTCACTGTCCTGCGTGTTTGGTGAGACCTTGGATAAAACGCTTAAAAGGAAGATCCATGAGATACAGGTAAGTAATTAAAAAAGCAGCCATTGGGCCTGATCCTGCAAATATTACTATGTATAATCAGCACTTTTAAAGCCAAGTGATTATTTACAAAGGATTTGCCAGCACGAGGGCCCCAGAGTGGGATTTCTGTTCCTCTTCTCTCTGCCTTAGCCCTGCTAATCAAAAGAGGAGCTGGACACCATCCCTCCCAGTTAGCATTTGGCACAGGGCTGGGGCGGTGAGGGGACCCTGAGTGGCTGTCCCTGAGCTCTCTCTGCCCTGGGTGGAAAATACGTGATGCCCAGGGATGTTATCCTCCAAAAGTACCAGATTGCTTCTTTGACAGACATGTAAATGCAAAGACTTAGTTCAACTGTTGTATTGCTAGGGGAAGAATAAACCTCCAAACACTAAAAAAACGACTGTGCCAAGAGACAGTGCGAAATGAAAGGGCACAGAACGGCGCGAGCACTGGGCTCACCTACTCTGTGCAAGTGCTGCCTCAGCTTAAAATAGGGGAAAAAAACAGGTAGCGTCCTGACAAGTCCTCATCCTGCAGTGATGCTGGCAGGGCAGAGCAGTGATCTGTTTGTGAAAGATTTAAGAGTGACAATGGAAAGTCTTTATTGGTAATTTTTCCTGATTTGAACATTTTTTGTGCAATCTGCATAGCTATCTCTTCTCTACTGTGCTCTTTTACTGCTTACTTCATATATCTTGAGGTTGCTTCCCAGGGAGAAGAGCAAGACCCTCATCCTGTCTGAAATACCATTTTCAGGTTTATTTTTCTTTTTCATTATGATGAAAAATCCAACATGTAGCACTACTTGTAAATGAGGGTGCAATAAATAATTTGTTTTGGAGGACACAGACGCATACATACAATTTTCAAAGAACCAGGTTTTTGGAGTCCTAGCATTGACAGCAAGAGCTTAAAGAAGAATTTTTCTCATTGCTTTGTTTATGAAGATAAGAGAGTGGCTGTGAGTTGGATTTTCTTCCTATTCAGCACAATGAACCACATGGGTTTATACAGGGTAAGGTTGCTCTGATTCATCCCATCGTGGACAATTGCTTATCTTTGGTGAGATCTGGAGGTTGGTATTTAGCAAGTAAAATAGTAATTGTAGTGAAATTGCTGATTCATGAGGCAATTCTTAAAAAAAGCTAAATATGCTCATTAGCATCAATGGAAGATGGGGGTATTGTATGGATAGAGGGAGCAGTAGAAGAAGCAAGTCTGTTAGCATTGAAGAGAAGCCCAGAAAGGGACGTTTGGTACACAGGGGGTGAAGGGAAGACAGAGACAGAAAGAGAAGACTTTTAGGCTGACTGTTTGGGAAAAATGACTCCCAAGACGAGAAAAGGTCGTCTGGGAGAATAAGGAGGGACTGCCCCACAGGCACTGCTGTTTTCTCTGCCTGTGAGAGAGGATGCCTCTTTGCTGGCTGCCTGCCAGCTGTGTTTGGAACACCTGTGGAAGTGGATTAAGCCAAAATTGTCTGAATATGCTCCTAAAAAGGAGAAAAAACACCTACACCAGGGGCTGGACTGTAATGGCTGTCCTATGTTGATAGTTTGAATTTGCAACAGAGTGCCTAACAGCCCTTTCTCCTTCCCAGAAAAGGGATCTGACCTTAATAAATATCCAAGCTGACATTTTGGTGGGCTTTTTAGGGCCAGGATTCATCAAGAGAATTTTGCAGGCAGCTTGGAAAAGCAAAATGACATTTTAAAACAGAAGTAAGTTTTCTTGACTTGGCTAAAGTCCCTGGAAATATACATTTCTTTTTGACTCTTCAGATGCAGCGCTTCTTTCCTGTAACATTACGGGAGCAGCTCCACCTCCTGCCAAACTTTTTGCTGGTTTTGAGAACAAAACTGCATTTTGGTCTGAGGATGCTGTTTGGCTTTTCCAGATGAGTGTCATGAGCAAGTGGATAAGAACAGTTTAGTAACGGAAATAAAGTTAATAATAATAATAATAAT
>NW_009603389.1:0-252 GCF_000690535.1 Cariama cristata
GTGCTGCGCAGACTCCCAAAGGCTCTGTCACACTACACCCCGCACCCAGGGCTCGGGAGGTAAAATTACACGCAGCCTCTAAAGCAGACCCTGCTAGGCTTTTTATCCTCCATTTCCCAGGCTCTCTTCTAACGCAAAAGCAGCCCACCAGGAGCTCCAGGACAGCGCGAACAGCACTTCAAAGAAGTGATGCGTTCCTGTTTCCGCTCAAATACGGGGCCAAACCTGCTGACACACGCTGCTGGCTCCGGG
>NW_009603389.1:444-1015 GCF_000690535.1 Cariama cristata
CTCGGCCGGGCGTGCAAACAGCCTCGCGCTTAGACAGAACCTCCGGCAAGCAGGGTGCACGGCTTTTTTTTTTAAGAGAAGATGCAGTCGCAACGTACCCCCCATCCTGCCTAAAAGCAGGTCACCCTGGCTGGCAGATTTGAGCAGGGCGCTTTCTGGACCACCTCCGTCCCCATCCCTGCGGCACAGCACTTCTTGCTGGCTCGCTGCTTCCCCGGCGACAGGAGGGGGCTTCTCGGGGCTGGGATGTGGGGAGGGGGCTCCTGGCCAGCGAGGGTGTTTCTCCCCAGCCTGGGTGCGCTCCCCTGGCAGCCGTGTGCATGCAAGGGGCTCAGGTCGACACTTACCCAGCGAGAGGAGCAAGCTGAGGCCAGTGAGGAACAAGGTGGGCTGCGGGAGCCAGGCTTCTGGGCTCATTTTGAAGGACTTGTGTGTGTGGAGAGGACCTGGTGTTGGTGTGGATTTTGGTGGTGGTTGGTGGTTTGCTTTTTTCGAACGCCCGGGTTATGTGCGGGTGACATACAACATTAGAGCCGCTTTATTTCCACAGCCCAATATGGCTGGAGCGGTG
>NW_009603389.1:1152-17598 GCF_000690535.1 Cariama cristata
TGCGGCAGAGCCTCTCCTGGAGCGTGCCGAGCCCAGGGCGGCCGAGGAGCAGGTTTCTGATGGGATTCCCTCCGGCCATGCAAACTTGCCTTTGGAGCACGCAGCGCTCGGGGCTCCTCTGCCCCCCGGGAGGCTGGGAGCCCAGGGACTCGGCCAGTGCCCCACAGCGCAGGCTGGACCCTGAGGGTTCCCATGGCCCCCGCCACCCCCTGATTTCAGCGGGGCCATGCAGATGTGTCACCCCTGCCCTGCTGCAGGTTGGCAACTGGCCTTGCTCACACCTTTCACAGCAGCACTTCCCATTCTCAAGAGCCCAGCTGGGCCCAGGAACATCAGAAAAGCCCTCCCGAAGCCAGGCAGAGAGCAGAGGGACTGATCTGGCCTGGGAAGAGCAGAGGGTCCCAAAGAGGCAGCCTGCACAGCAGCCCGGTCAGCGTGGCCAGGAGGAGGCACGGCCACGGGCAGGTAGCCCGCAGCGGGCAGAAGCGCTCCCGGTGTGCCTACCCACTCCCACGCTGATGCGAGGGCAGCCCTCTTGCTTCCCAGTGGTGCCAGACTCCCCGGGCCCCTTCCCCAGCAGGATGCTATCCCAGGGCAACGCCCCCTCCTCATCCAGCCTTCGGGATGGGGAGGCTCTGCCCAGCAGTAACAGGGCTAGAGAAGGTCTTTTCTCCCCTTTGCACCATTCGTCAAGGAAGCCTTTGGGCCATGGATTCCAAGCCTGGATTCAGGCTGCAGAGATGGGTGCAGGTGACCTCACGGAGACCTGAAAGCCAGTGACAGCAGCTGCTCAGCCACCTAGCTCTTGTGCCCCGGGATGCAGGATGGTGGGCTTTGCTCTGGTAGCGTCAGCAAGGAGAAAGGCAAGGGGCGTCGTGGAGCCAGGGCACATCTCAGTTCCTGTGCACCGCAGCCCTGGGAAGGAAGGGATGGGGCAATGGGGAGGCAGGAGAGACGCATCGCTGCTCTGCTACTTGACCAGCTTCGGGAAGGGAAACAGGGCAGCCGGGAGAGCAGGCATCAGAGAAGTGCCAGGGTGAATGCAGGAAAGGCAAACACACTCACTGCATACACAGCACTTTCCCAACCCTGCCGGGCAGGCAGACCCTGCTCTGCTCTGCTGCAACGGGTCCCATGACCCCGCAAAGGGAGCAGAGGTCACACATAACCCCCTGTCACCCCAAAACCCGCTCTGGTTGCTGGCTGCTCCTGTAATCCCGTCACTTAGCTCCATCCAGGAAAAGAGAGTAGGGTGTCAACGTGAAACCAAGGACTGCAGCCCGGAGCAGGCTGTGCTGCAGTCTCCCATGGAGCAGAGCCGGGTGGGAGGTGGGAGGTGGTCCCCGGCGCTCCCGGCTCTGCACCTGGAGGCGTCAAACATCTATATTTAGCGTAGGAGAAGAGTCGGCACATGCCCACATGCTGCCCCGGGGGCCCGGGAGGGGTTGCCGGACTCCCCCCCGGCCCGGGCAGCGAGTACCAGGTGTAGGGTGCGTGCAGAGATGCTCACCCACGGCTGCTAGACCGGAGACACGTGTGAGCAGGCACACGGGGGGACCCCGCTGCCCGCGGGGCCTGCCCCGCTCCCCTCCATCCCCTGCAGAGCGTTTGGCCTTACAGCAGGGCAGGCGCGAGTGCCATGTGCGAGGTTGCACAGGGGTGCAGGGGCTCCCAGGCCCCGGGCCAGGCAGTTTTTGGCACACTTGGACATCACGCGCTTAAGCGGGAGGTAAAAGGAAGCCAGGAACTGGGACGACTCCCTGAGTTTTATTATCTTCAGAAGATACCGTTGGCACACCTGCACGGCTCCCGCTGCATCTCCCCCTTCCTCCCTCTGCGAGGCTTTCTTTGGAGATCATTATAGTGGGACCTGGAGCTGCAGGGGACCAGGATCAAAGCTAGAGCATGGAAGCTGTGCCCACTGTGCCCCCCTCCAGAGACCAGGACACAAGAGCCAGAGAGACGCGACTCCCCGGGGCCCCCGGCCGACAGCTGCGGTGAGACGTGCCCCAGCAGTAGCTCTGGCATGGAGCACACAGCGAAGTGGCACCGCTCCTTAGAGGAAGGGCTGACCCCAGCAGAATGCTGGCCTGCCCAAAGGAACAAGGATGTCTTGCACACACCTGCTGGCTCAGGGGCTTACATCCCCCAGCACGGCTATTTCTGCTCCTCTGGGGCCCAGGGAAGTGCCACATCTGGTCTGCTGCAGGGTTCCTCGCTTTGTCCGTCACCCTGTCTCCCCTCTCCCATCCATTCTGCCGGGATCACCCTCTTCGCCAGCTCCACGTAGACACCGTTCTCCCGGAAGGGAGAGGGGTGCTGTAAGGAGCAAGGGACAGGGCGTGAGTCTCACCGCAGGTATCGGGGCCCGTTTGGAGTGGGCAGGAGGCCAGCGACGCTGCTGTCTGGTGTAGGGAGTAAGGGGTCAGGCCCTGGATGCCGTCACCCTGGGGAGGGGTCTGGTGATGTAGGGAGTCACACCAGCCCTACAGCTGCACGCCCTGCCCATGCCTGCCACAGCTCGGGGCAGCTGCTCGCCTCCTTACCATGGTTATGTAGGTCTCCTCGGCTCTCCTTTTCTTCCCTGCATCCTGTTCAGCCTTGGGTGCTTCAGCTCCGGGCACCGAGGAGTAAAGCGCTTCCTACGAGGGGGAGATCAGGACGCTCGGAACCGAGCGGTCCACAAATACACGAGGGCCACCTTACCCCAGTCACAGGGCTAGCACCGAGAGCCACAGGCGTGGCTGGCCACCAAACAGCACCTCGTGCTTGGCCAGTCTGGGATCCCCTCGCTCAGCCTCCCCAGCCCTGTACTCATGTGCCCCATGTCAGTGATCCCTCTGCATCCCGAGGACACACAGCATTAGCTAGTGACAACCACCATCCTGCGTGAGAATAACCCTGGCTTCAGCCTCAGGAGGAGGCTGTGGCCCAGGACCCCATCTTCCCCTGGCAAGCCTCTCGGCTCCCAGGCATTCAGCTGCTGCGGGAGCATTTGCACCATCAGCATCTCCTCTTAACCAAGAGCCAAACGAAACGGTGGCACCTGGGGCCTATTCCAACCACCGCATGCAGCCGGCAGCACAGCAAGGGGCCCGCAGCTCTCCTGTGCGTGCCCTATCCCTGGCTGGTGCTGGCTGGCGCTGGCTGGCGGGCGCGGGCTGGCCACCCGAGGGCATGGCCACTGGGCACAGAGGCAGGCATGCTCAGCACCGTGCAGCCCTGCGTGTCCCATCGCTCCCCTTCTCCCGCCTTGCCTCCCTCTCTTCCCACAGGTTGTGGTGGTGTCCCAGGGCAGGGCAGGCACACGTTCCTTTCCTCTCCGCTCAGCCTCAGCTCTCACCTCTGCTTTGTTATTGCTGCTGCCATTTCCAGTCCTCTCCAGGGCCGTGCTGGCTGCAGACCTTGAGGGAAGGCAACGGTGGTGTCATCTCTGGCAAGAAGCATCGCCTATTCCTCCTGTCCCTGCCCTCCCTCTCCTCGGACATTGGGATCCCTTCGCACGTGCCTCCGGTGCCTCGGCCAGGCCATCCTTGCCACTGGCACGGCGGGAGCCCAGGAGGCTTGGGAGCAAAGGGGGGCCAGGGCAGTGTGGCACCAGAGGGCAGCAGGAGCCCGCACCCCGCTGCAGGCAGCGGCATTACCCGGGGAGCTGAACCCTCTGGTTCCCACAGCTCCAGCCCTGCTCCGGGCAGGTCAGTGCTTGGCCAGGGAGAACAGTGCAGGAGGGCTGCAGGGAGCTGCTTTGCTCAGCCCCATAAACCCAGAGCTAGTGTTGGTACCTCTTCCTCAGGCTGAATCCGGCCAGGAAAGCCAGCACAATGGCCACACAGCCACAACCCACAGTCACAGGCCAAAACATGGTGTGTCCTGAGGTCACGGCATCCTGGGTGCCTGCTGCTCCTCGTCCTGCTGGGGAGACACCAAGGCAGGGGATGGTACACACAGGGACCCCAGCCCTACTCCAGAAGAATCCTTGTGGCAGGTCTGAGAGCCTCCCAGAGCCTCTGCAGCCCCTCTGCCTGGGGCCGAACAGGGCAACAGGAGAGGGGAGCAGTCAGAGGCCACGTACCTCTCTGTCCCATGGGGCTGACGTGCAGCACCGTGTGGTTCTTGAAGACGCTGCTGTGCTGGAGCAGCCGGATCTCACACACGTATGTGCCGCTGTCGTTCACCTGCACGTCCTGCAGCTGGATAGAGCCATCCCAGCGAAAGATGTCCCCTTGCCACTGCGCCCGGTCCCGGAAACGGCCCACAGGGATGCTATGGTTGCTGTAGTAATAAAACACCATCTCCTCCTGCCAGGGCACAGACAGCATCAGGTGAAAGGAGCCCAGCAGAAGGGCACTGCCCTGTGTGCCTTCCCTGCTCAAGAGCCCTCAGATCCACGCTCTCTCCCCCTCCCCACGGAGCGCTCGCCACACACGAGAGCCCAGCTCACTCCCACGCTCTTTTGGAAAGCCCCAGGATGCAGCACCCAGCGCCGTGGTTCCCCTGCGGTGCGAGGCCACGGAAAGCGGTGGAGGTGTCCCACTGCCGTGCAGGGGAACCTTCCTCCTCTCGTGGTCTGGGCCAGGCGGACGGGCTTCCCCACAGCCTCCCGAGAGCAGCAAGGCTGCCTTGCTCGCCCTCCCCTGCCACCTGCCCTCGCACCCTGCTCCGCCACCTACCCCCAGTCCCAACCCACCTTTGGCGTGCCAGCTCCCGCCACAAGCAGCCAGTCCACTTTGGCCATCGTCCAGCCCTTGGCCACCGTGTCTAGGAAGAGGCACTGCAGCAGGACAGAGTCCCCAGCGCTGGCTCGAAGCTGAGGCTCCGTGAACACCCAGCCAGTCGACCCGCTGCATCGCTCTGCCAGGGACAAGGACAGCAGGATGAGTCCAGGGAGGACGGCCAGATGCAGCCTGCCTGTCCCCATAGGTATCTCCTCTCCAGGTAAGCCTGGGGCTAACGGCACTGACCAGTCTGGAGCGCAACGGGGAGGTCCCGCTCCCTGTGCAGGCAAAGCCTCTCCCCGACCCCTGCTTTCGGCGTGCCTGGGATGCGGGGCAGCACATCCTCCCAGCCGCCAGACCAAGGGCTGCTGCGCTCGCCGAACAAGCCACGCAGAAGGGAAGTGGGGAAACACAGCCCCAGCCCTCTGCGTCTCCGAGCCAAAGCCTGCAGCTCCTGCAGGGTTGTTCCTGTGAGTCACTGGCTGGGAGAACCAGTGCCACCCTCATCTACACCAGGCCAGGGGCAACTCAACCACCGCACATGAATTTCAGGTCCGTTTTCGCAACCTGCCCGTTTGGCTTCCTTACTCCTTGCTCACAGGCTCCTGACCTGGGCTTGGACTTGTCTGGCCACATAACTACTGCTTAGGGTTTCTAGAGAAGCCAGACAGTGGGGAAAAAAAATACAAACAGGAACATTAAAGAGCACAGAGCTGAGATAACCAGCATGAAGCAGCTGCCCACACGGCGGGCTGCAAAGCGTGCGGCAGGAAGGGGAAACAAGCGGGGCAGAAAATGCCACTGGAGCTCGTCGAGAGAAAGCCTGCATGCCCCAGAGTCTGCACTGGCAACACCTCGCAAGAAGAGCGGCTGAGGCTCGGGCGCTTGTTTGTCAAGAACGAGGCGAGCTGATTCAGCAGGGACCTGCTCAGACAGGTAGACTTTTCCTGGTGTCTTGGCCACTCCGCTCAGTCTGTCCACGAGCCACTGAGGGCTGAGCCCTGGCGAAGCACCAAGCACTTGTCTGATGCCCTGTAAATAACAAATGCAAAGTCCTACAGCTTCCCAAACAAGTTTCCTTTGGTCTGGACCAGCTGTGGAGCTGAAAACGACAAATATTTGCCAGTGGAGAAGACCAAGGGAGCCAGTTGCCTCGAGCAGAGCCAAAATCAATACCTTGGAAACCTTTCCCTGTATTTAGACTTGGCAAAGCAGTTCTACTTCTTTCAAAGCCTTGGAGCCTGGCAGAATAAGTACAGGACTCCGTCCAGGGATGCTGTGGCAATTTCAAGCCTATAAATATATGTGTGAGCTCTGTGGGAAGGGAACGTGCAGCACCCAGAGACCAGAGGGGTTACTGGTACCCAGGAGCCCACTTACTGCTGCCAGGTCTGCGCGCCTGCGAAACCCCAAGGGGTTCTCACTGTGGGAAGAGAGGAACCGATGGGTCTTTCAGCAAAGGCAGAGGGGAAAGCAGGCAAGGTAACTAAAACCACCAGAATGACTTACAGCTTACCCAGCCATGTCAGCACCAGAGTCAGGCTCAGCAACGTCTTCATCTTATTCTAAAAAGAACAGCAGAGGTGACACATGCATCAGTTTCCCCTGGGACAGGACACCAACAACTTGCAACCGAACTAAGCCCCAAGGTCAGGAAGAGACTTCCTTCGGTTCTTCGGAGAGGGACACGATCTTCGCTGTCTGGATGTTCAGCCTCTCAAGTTAGCCGCTATCCCAGCTGGGAGCCTGAAACTCAGTGAAGCACAGATGTCAGCTACATCTCTGGTTTGAGACTGCTCTGCGTCCTGGAAAGGAAGAGAGCAAGTGAAGGGGAGGGCTCAGCCTGAAACACCTTTGCATTTTCCCCCAAGTAATGAATCTTTCCGGTGGTTTGGGGGTCGAGTCTCTAGCGTTTCAACCAAGATGTTCATAGATGTTAACACTGCTCAGAAAGCAATAGGACGGTTTTTTTCCACTACAAACTCAGAGAAGTTTGGTCCTAAAAACACCGATCCCTTACTCTAGAAATAACCCCCTTGCTCCAGGGTGCCGCTTACGGTGAGAACTTCTGCTGGAACCCTTCAGGGTCTGTTCAGACAGTGCCACGTTTGGTCACTGTATTCAGTTTGACCTGCTGCACTTCTCTCAAAACGAAGCCATATTGTAGACATATCCTGCAGCCCGAGGAAGGACAGCCGGTCATCACCAGGAACGTGCCAGCCAGTGCTCACGCATGGATCACAGGAAGGCAAAAGTCAGCACCCTGCTTGCTGTGTCTCTGCTCCACGATTCAAAGCCATGCCCATTCAAAAGTGATAAACGTATTTAAGCACAAAAAGTTATCGAGAGAAGCCCCCTCGCTTGCAGAACACGCACACTACAGTTGAATTTGAGGTTGCCATTGCCAGCACGTATTTTCCAGTTCATGCATTCGCACTACAGAAAGACAACAGGAGCTGAATCATCTCTGAAACCTTGTTAGCTTCTCTCATTTTTCCTCCATTGTGCAAGTCAGAGGATGTCCAGACCAGCTTCAGTAAGGCTTGGAAAGGGAAAAGGTCCCAGATATTTCTCCCCAAGAAACAGCCATGAAAGGAGCTAGATTAAATACGTACAGTAAACACCTGCCATTATTCTTATTGCTCTCTGAGATCCACGGTTCCCTTCGGTGCTGTGGAGCAGAAACCCACAGCGACACATCTGTGGTCCTGGGATACTGAGTCCCCTGGGGCAGCACCTTCGTCCTTGGCGCTCCGTGCAGAACCGATGGAGACAGTAACGCCAGGTGCAAAGGGCGGCGGGGAGGTGAGAGGGGACGGTGCACGCACCGCGGAGTGGCAGGAACAGCGACTTGGGCTCCGCAGAGCGCGAGCAGGGAGCGGGGAGTGCCTCCTCCCCGCCACCGCTCAGCCCCCAAAAAAGCTTCCATCTCTTTCCATGGCCAGACACGTTTGCTAATTCCTTTTTCTTTCCAAATGCATTTTTTTCTCAGTGAAGGAAGCTCAGAATCACCCTGAGACAGGCTCAGACAGCGATTACAGACCCAGAATTAGCTGCTGGGGGACACACGGGTCTGTTCCAGGCTAAGGAACAGTCACTACGGCTTTCCAGTCGGCGCATGGTGTTCTTGCCTGCAGTAAGTGATGTAAAACCACCTCTATCCCTCATTGCCTTCCCCTTTCCACAAACAAAACCCTGAAAAGTGGCAGCAAGCCTTCTGGAATTCTCTGAAATCTGCCTTTCAAAAAAGATGACTCATTTGAGGGTTGGGTTTTTTGGAGGTGGAGGGGAAAGCTGTGCGGTTTGACTGCATTGTTTGCAGCTCTGCCACGACACCGTTTGCTGTACAACCCGCACTTGTGCACACATGACCTACAAACACAGCAAAGTTCATGCTCAGCTCCAAAGCTCTCAGCTGGTGCAGCATATCTCAGTGCAGCAGGCCAAAGCATCCTGCTTTCCAGCTATACTGCCAAAAAGACGTAGAACTCAAGCAGAGCTACACCCTCCCAGGACCACCCCCATGCAGGACCCAAAATAGGAACCAGCTTTAAAAAAAAGTCCTCAGCACACAGCAGCCTGCACACTGGGATATCTACACTTAGAACTTCCAAAGTTCTCTGTAGCTGAGCTACTGAGACTCTGGTCCTTATTTGCCATCATATCCTTCCTGGATTTATTACCCTATTTCTCAGAATAAATGCTGGTCCTGTCCGGGAACACATTTTTGCAGGATCTCCCTCTGCGACACACACCAGCAAGTGGGTGCTGTGCATGCACCAGCTGAAGACAGCACCCACTCACCCAGGCTGTTATGCATATTGCAGTGCTGACGTATCCAAATCCTTCTGCAGAATAACTGCCTTCGCTAAACAGACTGGGAAAAAAATATACATAGATACCATTCTGCCATCACATTTTCCTACTTTTGCACATGGTATCTGAATCCTCAGCACTTCTATGTTTCCCTAGTTGTCTTTTCAGGAAAAACAAACACACAAAGAAGTAAATATTATGGCAAAAAAATACTCACCTAGGGTGGCTTGGGGCAGTCAACTTGTCTCTTGCACAAAGGGTTCTTCAGTGCCTAATTCAGAGTCTCTGAAAGAATCAGTTGCTGAATTGCCTTGAGGTTGTACACACAAGTCATTTATCTGTCTTGCCAGTCTCAAGTCTCTTATTTCAGGTTCAGTTTGATGGTCACTTTCAACTCACAAGAGGAAGTTAAGAGCTAGACTGAGGTACTGACAAATCAGAATGCAGAAGGGACTGTTACGGAGAGGTGAGAAGAACTACAGAGGCATACGCCTGAGAGCAGATGATGGGTATGCAGCGTCATAAGGAGAAGGCGCTTCAGAGGTACGAGATGTGGCCCAGTCCCCGTCCTTCCATCGCGGCAGACTGACCTGCTCAGTCAGTATGTGAGAAGTCAAGAACGAAGATACTCTTGGCAAACAACCCTTTGGCAGCCTGTGCTCCCTCTCGGGTTGTTCTTGGGAATCAGAGCTGGCTAAAGAACCGCCGCTCCTGCAGACTGGATCTTGTCCTGATGAGGTATCAGCAGCAAGTGACACCGAGTAACTTTGCTGGTGCTGTCAGGGGCCACAGGTTAGCAGGCATCTTATGGGCAAAAGGGCCACTGTCAACATGCTTTTCACAGCGTAGTCAGCTGCTCCCTCTTGAAACACATACAAGATACACAGCATGGACTGCTTTCTGCTGGCACCCCACCCCCTTCCCTTCCAATCACTTTGAAAGCATATTTTCATCCTTCCTCTTCCTCAGGAGTACCACAGCAATCACTGTTCTCTACCCTAGTATCAGTGGTTTTAATGGTACACAAATGACTTCCACACAGCTAGCAAAAGAAGAGAACGTTGAAGTCTTAGCCATGCTCAACACCATTCACAATCCAGAATGCTATTAGCTTCAAGGCGGCAGTTTAGCTTTGCACCAGAAAGAGATTTGCCCAGGATCTAGCCCACTGCTGGCAAAGGAGTCGCAGCTGAAGGCAAACATTTTGCAGAAAACAAGAGTCATTCATTTCCACAAAGAACTTGAGTGATCTGTTATTGCTGAAAGTGGAACAACAAAGCCACTTCCTCTAAGCGTGCCTATCCCACCAACATCCTTTCTCAGGAAAGTTTTGGCTGGGAGAGACTTCAGGAAGCACAAGCTTTTTAAATATTGCTTTATAGTAGACAGGAGAAAAATACATTTCTTTATCTGGAGACACAGATCTAGAGCTAACCTGCTCCGCAGCCAGGAACTTCAACATTACCTGTAACTGGCAGCCATCATAGAGCTGCTAAGGGGGGACTCGGTACGCATTCCCTTTTGAGTGAAATCTGTCCCCTTAACACCTTTACCTAGCATCATATGATAAGTTCTATAGCTAAGCAACATCTCAGGATGGCAGTTTTATGAGTTCGACTACATTTAGCCAAATAAAGAAATCCACAGCCTAGAATGAAACAAAGCAATTTATTGGTAATGGCACATCAAAGTCAACAGTAAACTTATAACACGCATGTAAAAGGAGACTATTTGGCCAACAGCACATACAGAAAGGAAGCAGAAAACAGCAGCTGTTTAGGTACTGGGCAGACAGGAAGGCCACTGCTCTGTGCCGTCCATTACTGGACAAGGCTGGTGAAAGAGAAAGCACTCTTCCTTACTGGGCAGTAATGATGCTCGTTTAGCTGTTTCCCTAAAACGGTACCTAGAAGATGAGAGGAGGAACGTGACTGTTCTTCCGAACACAGAACGTTCCTTTGGACACTGCTTGAGTCAATGGTTGAGGTAGATGGGGTTATGTTTCCCCAGATACAGAGTCCCCATTTGCATTTCTGATTAAAAAAAAAAAAAGTCATTTTATATGAATTGTACTTCACTTCTACAAGTAGAAGGAGACGTACCTAGTAATGCAGCTGTTGGACAAATAATTAAAAAAAAGGAAAGATAAAACTCAACAGTGTAAGGTAACACTACTGTGCAGTTGGTGACTTAAAAATGGAATCAGAAAACAGTAGGAACAAAATGGTGATCCTGTAATTATGTGGCAGATTAAACCAAGAAATAGTTAAAAAGCAGTAGATTCTCTTCGCTCCAAGGCAAAGGATGCCATATACCAAGTTAATCAAACTGCTTTAAGTCCTTAGCAAATACGTTCCAAAAAAATGGAGAAGAAAACATTGTCAATGTCCAATGATGATCACCATAGAGAGCTGACATCACTCTGGCGTAGCCTGTGCTTCAGGCATTTCAAATTCAAGAGCACAGGAAAGGAGGGATGTCACTGATAATAAAGGAAACAAATTTGCAAGTAAACTAAGAAACATGCGTTGTCAGCCTGCTTGTACGAAACACACCGTACAGCTGTAGGCACTGAGGTTTCTGTAGGCACTGGAGAAGTGAGATTAAGAGGTTGTTTTGTTTTGTTTTTCCCCAATAAATTAGGAAGATTTCCAAAATCATTCTTTTGTGCTTAAATAAAAGTGAGTTATCCCATTGGCATTGTTATTCCAGTCTGCCAAGATTAGAGCAGGTCCTTCAATCTGCACTGGTTATCCAGCAGGCTTTGTACCTTCCAGCCATGATTCTCAGTGCTGTAATTTTGTTCTTTATCCTTAGCTTTAGTCTTTCGTCAGTATGGGTCTTCCTCATCCGTGTCCTAAACAGGGAGTATGAGAGAGAAATTGAGACTGTGTCTGAAGACATGAACCAAGTTACTAGTTCAACAAAATTGAGTCTGCTAGGCTTCTGACAAGAGCTTAAACGCTTTCCATAATGCTGCTGTGCTTGAATAAGCCATAGGACTTGTAGTCGTATAAGCACTTGCAGCTTAATCTGACTTATCACAGATACACAGATGAATTGCCACCATATAATCAACACATGAAGTGGGTTTTAAGAGAAGCAGCAGCTAAAGCTCAAGCAAAAGACAAACCATAAAGAGCAGACAGCCATCTTCTTAAAAAGCACCACCAGTCCCTACAGAGAAGGTCCGGTACAGCACAAGCTGTTGTTTTTCAGCTACAACTGATCACGTACTTTCAGATCCCCATCACTGTGTATTGTTTTAACCACAGTAATCATCTGATGGCGTCCCCACAATCCAGCTCTGCAGCTCTCACCTCGAAACCAACTCAAGTGTAACAGCTCTATGAGGGAAATCTCACTAACTTTCCAACCATTTTAAGTCCAAATATTTTCACTGTCTTTGCAATGTTGATTATTTGGTAACGTATTAAGCACAAAAAAGTACATTACAGAAACCTCAAAAATGCAGAATCATTACCGTCAGCGCGACAGGATGTTCAGAGTCTTGATAAGCTAAATATTTTTATATCAGAGCGCAAAGTATCAAACAGAGGGCAAAATGCTTAATATGAAAGCAGCAGGATTGTAACATTCAAATTTGCCTTCTCTCAAAGGATGAGAAGACATTTTTTGATTTTTAAAAGTCTCCAGCCGTCTGACGGCATTTGTTTCACCGAATCGGGGCTCCCATCCTTTCCCATCTCTCCACCTGCAGTAAGTCAACGGTGCCTCCCTGCTTACTTGCAACAGCCTTCCCATCTCCCATGGCAACTCTCTTTTTCATAAAGCATTTTCTGCTTTCTGCACCTCTCAAAACTCTTTTTCCCCGATACTGCTGCGTTGAAACTGCTGTGGCTTGTGTAGAATTGTAAATATTTCATATGTAAATTGCATAATTGCTCATTTTTCATTCTGTATCTAATAAAGCATAGAAACCATTAGCACACACCTGTCTGAAGGCTCATGCGTTTAGCACATTTTAAATCCCTGACATTAGAATAGTGAATCAAGCAACGCCCATTTAAATCCTCCTTGACATACTTCCTGACCATGTATAAAAGATGTAAAGGCACATCCGAGGTAAGCTTGCTCTGTAGGGCATCAGGAAAAAACGAAAACACTCTCAAATTAGGCATATTAGTGAGCTTACTCTGGAATGTGGCACACTTATGGCTGTGGCCGCAAATGCCAGCACACAGAACTTAGAGGCACGTTTTACAAAACAAGTACAGCAGGCAGCAAAAACATTCAGGGTTCCAGCACAACACATCTGATTAACAGAAGCTTGCTGATGAGGTAGCAAGGGAACAAGCAGAATTAGAAGACAACCACCAAAAAACAAACAAAAAGCCAGAAACAAACAAACAAACCACAAGAGTTTAGCAGGATTATATTGTGACAAGAACAGTGTAAGTAGGAAGATCTCAAAAAGAGGCAAGGCTGCACACTACCATCTTCGCAAGAAACGTAGTAGACTCAGGTATCACTGCCTCCATTCCCCACCGTAGCACTGTCAAACCCCAAAATGGTTTTACAGAGCCTTTAGAGACACTACACGGCACAGTAGCTAGCACTTAAAATTCTCAATTTTCATCTTAAAATGTCAGCTTTGATTTCAATAAAGTCAAGTGAAAAACAAGCAGCAGTTCTCACCCCTTATAGCCCACATGTGGAAAACATCAGCATAAAGGAGCATAAGCCAAGCCATGAGACACTTCTTTGACATCCAGAGGTGTCATGACAAGCTCTACCTGCTGCTTTAACACCTCCTCAAAGTTGACAAAACCACTTCTGAAAACACCAGCTTTCACTTACCACACAGTTCAGACACCAGTTTCTGAGCTTCCCCAAGCAGTTGTCTGCCTCTGAATGTTCAGGTCTGCAGGAAAAGCATAGGATTAGGTTGGACTTTTCCCCCCGACACACATACTAATATCTCCCGTGGACTGTGTATTCTAGTTCTACCACACTGAATTGAACTGACTCTGCACAGCAAAACCAAAAAGAATAAAGAATGTCAGGTCCTTTATTTTGAAGGCAGACACGTCACTTAAGTGCCATGAAGAGTACAACAGGAGTAGCTATTTGGCTGGCAAATCTTACAAGACTAATCAGAACGTTGTAATAAAAACCCATTCTGCAAGAAACGGTAGTACTGAATTCATTGCAAAAACAGCTGCAGCTCCAGCAGCAGTGTTACTGTTGTTCTCACTCCTGAACCTTTCCAGAACAGAATCCTCTCCAGTTAAGAAGGGAATTCACTCTCCAAGGCTCATTCAGTACCTGGCCCCTCTGCCTAGGCCATCACAGAGGAACCAGTTAGCATTATTCAGTTTGTTTTGTTGTTATGGACACTTCATACCAAAATGCAACATATAAAGCCCACATAAGCAAAATATCTTGCTGATTTAGGCTGAAATAAACCCGATTACAGAAGTGAAAGACTGCCTAAACCTAAACTGCTTCAGTTCCATGGCCTCGCACGAATGACAGAAAAAGGCGGATGTACAGCACTTATGCTTCAGCATGGGGATTTTCCAAAGCTTTCTGACCGCTGGTTAAATTGTGCTCACGGAGAAGTACATTTCAGTGACTGAGCGGCGGATGCTGAGCACTATGAAATGAAGAACAGTGGAGAACCTGTCCTTTGGCCTGTGTCAGCAGGCCAAAGTAGAAATACAGGCTTTAGGTTCCAGCCAGAACTTACTCATCAGACACTTCGATGGAGGATTTCTTACAGCCAGATTTTTTTTTCTCCTTTAGCACTCCAAATTTCCTTCCCATCCTTACCAACAGCAGAACGACCACAATGACGGAAGGGAGAAACACTAAAATGGACAGCAGCACCGCTGAAGTTAGCTGGAAGGAAAGGCCTGCAGGAAAGACAAAGAGCAGCCCAGCTGTACCAGCAGTAAAGTATGGCTTTCTTAAGTCTCTGTGACAATTGTTCATCCAGGACACAGGTTGCAAGCCTTTTCATGTAAAGCACAGAGCCGACAGATTTGAAACAGATTGTCACTGAATCTGTAGGACTCCTATCACATGCCCAACACAGTAGGGTGCTTTATATGCAAAAAAACTACAAAAGGAAGGCAGGTCACGATGTAGCTCTATCAGTCTGTCTAAGCTGTAAATTCAGAGCAGGTCTCACATGCAGGGCAGATGAGGAAATTAAGTATTACTGAGAATCAGTGTTTGTGATGTGACAGTTTTTAGACCAGTATTTCCTAAACGTTTAACTTGTTCTACTGCTGCAATATGTGGAGACCGGGACTCCCGAACAAATGCACGTTTTTGATTTCTGTTATTACGCCAGTTTCCGCTGTCCCTTCCTGCCCCCAATAAACTCAATATGTCTCAATGTATTTGGCTCAGAAAGAAGGGCTGAGGTAGCTCGTGCTGAAATTCCAACGTGGAACTCCAGGGAACCCATTTCACATGTGATGCTCAGACTTCTAAGATTCTGACAAAGCTGCAGTGCCACTGTATCACATAGATGGGGACGTGCTATTGAAATGGAGGCTTACCCCTCTCCGTAACCGTCAGCATTGTCTGGGGAATGTTATGGTACACGTCTGGAGGATTCTTCACACTGCAGATGAACGTCCCATTGTCGCCCACCACTGGGCTTTGGATAGCAATGGAAGCATCACCCTTGGCAACATTGCCAACCCAGGATATCCTGTCTTTGAACTTTCCCACTGTTGTTGGGTATGGAACAGACTGATAATGAAAAATCTAAAAGGAGGCAAAGACAATAATCGCGCCAATAAAACACTCCTCTAAGAAAGCAAACTACTTTTTGGATTATAAACATAAAGGAATACACATTAAGAAGTAAGTCAGGAAGAATACTTCTTTGACAGGAGACCTTTTCAAGTTCCTATTTGATAATTCTGAATCAGTCCTATTTCATTAGATCTCCAATGCTTTTATCTACCAGCCTCGGCTCTCAGATGTCACCATCACCATTCTGACCAACTTGTTCCCTTCTGCAGATCTTCAGTTGAGAAGCAGAGCAGGCTTCTTGTCTCGTGCAAGAGAGAACGTTGCTGTTCTCCAGCTTTTGCTTCTTGCACTTTTGCTCTTGCTGTCCTATGAGCAGAGACTTAGCAGACCTCACTTCATACAAGCACCACTCTTTTATTCCAGATACAAGGACACTCCTAAGAGTTCAAACTCTTCAGGCAGCAGGAGTGACTGATAATCTGTAGAGATGTGCATTTTCTGTTACCACCTTGAATGAGAGATTTCCAGTGGGCTTTTAGACTTATGTATTCATGCCTAGATTTCAAAATGCTGCCCACAAAACAGCAAGTAGCCACCCATAAACCTTGCAGGTTGTCATCATCACTGTCTTCAGACTGTCATTGCACACATGTTCATACCACTCCCAAGATACATCGGCAGTAGACTGCACGACAGAACTACTAGGGTACAGCTGCCTTCAAGAAAGCTACCAATCAAATACTTTACAGTCATTCTATACACTGCTACAGCGTACAATGCAGCACTTGTGTCAAAACCCAAAGTTTATCTACTTTATCATCATCATGCTATTATGCAGTTACATAGAATATTTTTTTGCCCAAAGAACACTAAAACAACTGTATATGGGAAAGAAGGTAACAATGAGAGTCCCAACCCCAAAGTGATGAAGAAGCACAGCAAGGCAAATATCATCAGATTTTCAGCATGTAGAGAGGTCTGGTCAGTGTCTGCTAGAAAAAGACTCCCTGTTCCACTTACTGCCTCCATCTGACCACCTGTGAGCGGCCGGTATGTCCAGTCTATCGTCAGGCTGTCAGTGATGGGAGAACTGGATTTGAATGAGCATTTCAGAGATACTTGTTCACCAATGAAAGCTCGCACTTTAGGACTGGCTTTAATTTCCAGGGAAAGAAACGTG
>NW_009603389.1:17629-18410 GCF_000690535.1 Cariama cristata
CACCTGATGGAAGAAGCACAAAAGACAAGGATTAGATTCTTGTTATCCGTGAAGTGCAGGAGTGATGATGTCCCAAAGGTACCAATGCATGTGCAGCTCAACCACAATCCAAAGACTGAAGCACAGTGGTGACTACCTCCCCTATAATTTAAAGAAAAGCAAACAAATTCCCTAACCTATTCTCTGTGGGGTTGGAACTAACCCCAGTTAAAGTATTTATCTGGAAAACACCACCAAGAGCCTACAGATATTTAGATATGGAGATAAACAGCCAAGAAACCGAATCAGCTGGCTTTCTGATGAGTTGCAACACGCCAGCTGTAAACTACTTCAAGGCAGCTCTGGCTCTGTGTGTTTTGCCCCAAAGAGATACAGCCAGCAACTTGCACATGCAGCAGGTCAAGAGTCACCCTGCAGCGGCAAAGTACTCTTGCTTCTTCTTTTCAATGTGTGCAACAACTTCTGCCCTGTTCGCCTACTGTGACGAGGTGAGCCTGCCCAAAACATCGTTCAAATCCTCCCTTTCACAAACCTCCTGCTCCTGCCTCAGGAGGATTTATTAGGGCGATACCCCGCCTGAAGTTCTGTTCCAGTTGTCGCAGCTGACTCCTCTGCTGTGCAGGCTCAGAAGGAGCAGGCACGCATTTCTGTTCAGATTTCCCAGTTCCCGCACAAGTTTCTGGCGATGTACACCTGCTCCGCAGCTACCGATGTAAAATGTAGGGGTCCTGACAACACACTCCTTTTGCTACCAGGGGAAAGGCTGGGATGTAGCCAGCCA
>NW_009603390.1:0-9267 GCF_000690535.1 Cariama cristata
GTGTTAATGCTTGTGAGCGTCGGCTCTGAAACAAGACTGAAAAATAACATAAAATAATATAACATAACATAGAATAAAATAAAATTTAAAAAAAATTAAAAATCCTGTTTCCACTTGTAAGCTTTTTGATTTGTGTCCCTGAAAGTGTTTTTAGAGCTGTTTTCTGCCATCGTTTGATGTTTTGCGATGATGTGTATAGAGGCAGCTGTTCGTAGATGCAGCATCTATATTGAAGCAAATTGATGCGGCCCCATCACAGCGTGATTGCTGCATGAAGTTCTTTAAGTATTTATGTCCAGTGCGTCTGACTGAGCTTTTAAAGGAGTATGCAGAGGCTTGGCCACTTGCTCTATTGGGATGTCGTGCCCTAGGGTAATTCAAGATTAAATTCATGATATGGGCACAGAACATGCTCAAAATGTAGCTGCTCAACACAGGGGAAACCAAGAACATAACTTGGAGTATTTTTTTACATTATTTTTGGTCTAAATCTTTTCACTCCTACATTGTGTTGAATAACAAAACACCAAGCTTTTTTCAAAGAAGTGTTTGCACAGCAGAGGGAGCTGAAAGTTTAAAAAATCGATTCAGTGAGGTGTTGCCTGTATTGCTGAGAAAAGTGGGGGGAATGATGCATGAGGTTTTAGCATTGCAGTTCAGGGAGATGATGGACATTTATTCCAAGCTATTAAGTAAAATGAGTCAGAGGATTTTAAGTCAGTGGTGTTAATGGTCCTACCTGGGAGCACCACCATGCAGAATGTAAGACAACAGAGTAGAGGCAACATGCCGCTCAACCGTATGCTTTGCAGCTGATTTTGTTAAACTGAGGCTTACCTTGATGCTGTTTATGTTCAGAAATACTCATTTAATGGAATAATTTAAATGAGATATATAGGTATAAGAGAAATTTTTCAGTTACTTTTTTATGCTTTGAGAAAAAATCCTTCCAGATTCTTTAAGTATTGTGGTTTTTTTCCTTCATCTCTGTATTTTAGTTGCCGTCAAACTGGTTTTTAGTCGAGCCTGAGATGCAGTCCGTCAGAGCTGCCAGTATAAGCCATGTGGACTTGCCCCTGGGCCGGCTTCTGTGCAGACGACCCAGGTTAACCTCTCATTCTCCCACCTCCGTAAGATTAAACTGTTTATGCTAAGCCCGTTTTGATAAAACCGGGCAAGGGAGAGGCTGTATGTTTAGCTGGTCTGGTAGATCTGGAAGAAAATATAAACCAGTGTTATCTCTTGCCTTCCCAGAGCTACAGGCACCACGCATGCTCTCATGCAAAGTCCCCCGATCGGTCTTTATTTCCAACCTACATGGGAATGATCAGGAAAGCCTCCAAAGAACAAAACACTCCACTTTCTTCACTGTTTTTTTGCCTGTGTTGTTAGAAAAATGACCTACCTGGCAGCAGCCCTGCCTGATCCTGCTGTTTTGGAGGCATCTCTGACCATGGGCAGGGGAGGACGGGACGGCGGCTCGGCTCTGCTGAGGGCAGAACTTCATCCGCGCAATTTAGCTGTGTTCTTAATTGCAGAGAGGGGCCAGCTCAACCTGCCATATCCTTTATTTGTTTGGGGGTTAGAGAGGTCTAGGGGTAATGTAAGCATCCAAAGGCGTTGGCAAAAGGCAGAGGAGGGGAGGGGAGGGCTTTGAAGGGTCTTGTGAATGAAACCAAGGAGTTTGAACCAAATGTAAGCAGGAGGATTGTCTTAGTGTGATGAGCTGGTGGGAGCGTGTGAACTGATGGCAAAAGTGGTAATTGTGGACTGAATTAAGAGGGGATGTGATAGGAGAGCTCTGGCTGCGTGGACAGTCACACCTCAGGCAGGGAGAGAGGACGGCCCAAAAAACATCAACACTTTGATTTATGAGCTTAAAGATGAGCTCAAATCTGTGAGCAGCCTTCCAGAAACAGAAACCGCCATTTTTACATCAGACCTGTGCTGGTTTTACATGTATTATTAAAAAAGACAGCTTTATAATGGATTATTTAATCGTCGTAAATCGTTCATTCTTCTGCTGTTTCTTTGCAGGCGGCTGCCAGAGTGGCGGTTTAGGCTGTTACCGCAGGGTGTCCCTCACTGGTAGAGTTTGGCATCCTCTCCATTACAACCCGTATCATCACCGGGCCGATAATTACTTTCTCTTATTTGGTCCAGATAATTCCCTTCAAAGGATTTCTTTGATTAAACGAATCCGTTAATATGATCTCTAGATAATATTAATGCTTCTTTGCTTGAGTCTTCTCAGTTCCTGTTTGGACAGCATGTTTTTCTATAGCTCATGAAGGAAGATCAGTGTCTTTTGAAGTTTACTTTAATCCTTTCCTTTAAGCCCTTCTATCTATTAATTAATATTTGCTAGGTTCCAGAACAAATTAATTGAGAAAAGTAAATGTATATCTTATTATTGCAGGAAACCTCTGTGCCCGTCTCTTACACAGACCAGTTTAATCTAAATCCATGGAAGTGTTCACCTGAGGAACAGGCTCAGGTTCTGCCTTTCTAAGCCTATCTCACAAACTGCCACAACGCTACCCAAAATGCTGATTTCATACTCGGCAAAACAGACAAATAGAAGAAATGTTGTTCAGGAAATAATGCTCTTTTTGATCTTTTTATTCATTTCTTCCAGGAAACAAAGAAACTCTACAAGCAATCTGTTAAAGGAAATGTATTCCTTTAAGAGGTGGAATTGCTGTCCCAAACCATGAACACAGCTTTCCTCGCAAGCTCAATTGTAGGCATTTATTTTATTCAGAATTAGAATAGCAATGTTCTGAAGAATAGAGAAAAAAACCTAGGGATTGTCCTGATAGAGGAATGGTTGGGATACATGTGCAGAAGACAGAGCAAGTTAAAAATATTTGGAGATAATACTGTCTTTTAAAAGCAGTTGCCTAATTTATGGTGTGAACAGGTATATGGTTTTGGTTAAATATTTATGTTTTTTTTTTCCCCCTCCAACATGTGCTTTAAGGACTTTTGGGGAAGTATAATTATGTTTTTCTTTCGGCTTATCCTGCTTGGAGTTGGTTTTGAAACTCCAACTTATTTGAAGCTCTGAGGGATGACTGAGGCGAACAACACACTTGCAACAGCAGTGCAAAAACCCCACCTTGCACGTGTTCAACACGGTTTGACTTCTCTCTCAGCTTCAATTCTTGGTTTGGCTTTTGGGCAGGGCGGGTAGATTGCATATTTTCTGCTACCTCTCGCTTCCCCTAGTGCAGCACCGTGCTTTTTACACTGGGCTTTGCTTCAAGTATTCCTATTACTCTCGCTAACATCAAGCCGTAAATTCCACCTGAAATAATTGAGCTGTGACTAATTAATTAACCGGCTGCTATAGTAGATGGAGACGGTGAGTGTGCATGCGTGCCGGTGGTAGGGCACCTGCTGTGCCTGTCATCCTCTTACTCACATCCTTCCTCTGGTTTAGAAATCTCAGGAGACAATGGCAAAGATAGCTCACCTTTGGTATATTTTACATCTGTATCTACCAACAAAATAGCTGCCTATCTCAGTGAATCTAAGTTATTTAAAGTATTTGTGCTCATCTGTATTAGTTGTTCACTTCCTTTCCATGGAACAATTTAGTGTCTGGTAAATTTAACTTGTTATGGGGACTATTACTATCTCGTTTTGTTGTTTCTGATATTTTCTAAGCTGAAAACAAAAAGGAGCGATGGTAAGAAGGGAACCTGTGTAAGATTTCACAGATACTTCCATGAGAGGCAGGACATTGTACTACCTGAGTTAAAATTGGTGAGAGAGGTTTTTACAGCAAATCAATTAAATATGAAGGGCTAGATATTCTGTTAAAGGTAACTTTATGAAGAATAAATCCCTTCATAAACAGTGAACATTTGAAAAGAGAATCTTTCTTCTCTATTTTATACTTTTTTTTGAGGATAGATATTATTTCATATTAACTAATTCACAAACACACACTTGACTTTTCTTAATAATAGCTGGAATTTCCTTAAAATGTAGGTTAATTCTCAGTGAATCAGAGATTGAGCATGCCCATCTCGGCAGCATACCCTGCTGTTTGATGTAGGGCGAAGATAGCGAGTACTATCAAGATAAATCTTCAACTCGCTCTTCCCACCCATGTCCTGTTCTTATTTTTGTGTTGCTCCAGATGTTTGAGACACGTCATTTTCTCAAACGAGAGTTACGGTCACTTGGCATGCTGAGCTACTCCCTGTCGTTTGAGGTCAGCAGAATCCGAGCAGATGCTGTCTTTTCTGTAAGTGCAATAAACTCGAATAAACCTTTAATTGATGCACTCGTAAATGCAAACAGTAGTTTCATTGCTATGTGGGAGAAATAATTGGTCTCCTTTATCGAAGTCATTTGGAGGGAATCCCAAGGCTTATGAAAGTATGTGCTCAAAGGGTGAAAAAACCCTTGTGAATGGATACATTTGAGATCCCCGGAAAGATCTATGGCAGTGACGGAAAACAGGAGCAAAACCCACACCTTTCTTTCCTCCCTTCCCTGTTCTCAATGGCAGTGACCATTAGTGATGTGCTTTAGGCACACTGCCAATGAATTTTCTCCACGTTTCCCATTAAGAAGTAAAACTATTTACTCTGCATGGTACTAGTAAAGTGAATGCACGACACTGGGGAAGCTCTTTGGGTCTTCTCCTCAAGGAATGGAAGCTGGAGCTCTGCACCATCGCGTTGCAAGGGAAGCTGGCCAAATAAAACACTACGAGGCAATCTGCGCCTGGGTTCACGTTTTATGCAATCCGTAGCAAAGTGCTGTGAGATGTGTCTCTGGAAAGAGATGTAAGCGATCTGTGCGTGAACTGGGGTTGCCTTGGGGCTGTGCAGAGGGCAAGATTGAAATAGGATGATTTATTACGGTAGAAATCTACCTGTGTGAATGGAATAGCAGGTTGAAGTCAGTTTTAATGAAAAGATGGAGTTTTTTTATTTTCTGTTTTACTTTAGAAGAACTATGGTAGGAATTAGGACTGGAAAATTAGAAATGTTATATATTGCACTCATTTTGTGCCTCCAAATAACCTTTTGTTTACTATGGCAATATTTTCCATTTTATATAGTGCTGCATTTTCCCATGGAATGGAAATGTATGGAATTTCCCATCCAAGAAGTGTTCTAGGATCTGTCTTGCTCAGCCCTGAAGCCAGTCTTTCATGCACCTAAGAAGAACAATTAGTCTGTTCTCACGCTAAGGAGATGCAGGATGGTTCATCAGATTGACCAGAGCCCACGTGGGAAGTCGGAAATCCTGGGCTCAGACTGAACTGGAAGAGGCTTTGCTGTTTGCTGCTGCAGGTAGTGTGTGCTGCTTCACCAACCTCTGCAGAGTCAGCTGAATTTCAAAGTTACAAAATGATCCTTGACTATTCCTTCAGATGCCTGCAAGAGTATTGGTGACTCGATCCTGTGAGATTTCAGACTTCAGTTCTGTAAGGTTTTGTATGAAGATAAATTGTGACAGTGATATTATTTCTAAAAAGAAAAAAATATAAGTGTGTGTTGCCATCTCTCTTCTTGTGCCTTTCTCCCTGATTTTCCAAGCTGAATTTTTTCTGAGAAACACAACCACTTATGGAGAGAGTCTACCTATTCCCTTGCTGGCATTTCCCAAACTGCTCAGACAGCCTGTCATGAAAAAAATAAATGCATTTTTCTGAGTAAAAATTCAGGACCTCTAGAACATAACTGACAGTGAAGTGTTTAAAAACCCAGAAATTAATTTTGGCTTTATTTAGTCTAGGAGGAATAGGGTGTTGTGTGCATTTTGCTGATGTTTACATTAAAAACGAAGGCATGATTTGTTTCCCATGCCTGAGCCAAATTACGAAGACTTTCTGTTACGCTAAAGCTTCTGCCTGGTGTGGAAAAAGAAGAATAGCCATGCGCAACAGGAAGGGAAGATCAGGATGTGTATGATGTACAGTCACCAGCAGCCTTGGGATGCTCCTTTTGATAAGAGAAAACCAGCTGGGAATCAGGGAGACATCCCAGCTCTTTCGAGAGGGGAGACGACATTTGCCATTCTCGCATCAAATCTGTCTGCTTTCCCTCAATCTCCATCGCGACGCTTGTGGAACCATTTTTATTAGTCATAGGTATTGGTGTCGATGGTGCAGGATACAGAAGTAGCTTGAATTGTTTTTTGCCTGAAGGCAATTTACGGTACTAGAAAAGAGTATGGAAACAAAGTCATTGAATGTTCTCGTTCCCTGAAAGAAAGCCCACATGCTATGCCCATGGGAAGGCTGTCATGTCAGAGGTTGGTATGTAAAATAAAATGGTGTTAGAGGTGCTGAGTGCTCACAGCTCAGCACCTCTGAAATGGAGTGCAGTTTGAAACGTGCGCATACTGCTTAGATGCTTTGCTCTGAACAGGGGAACCCTGCTGAAATCACAGAGCACATTCACACAGGGCTTAAAAAATGAAGTTTTAGAAGGCTGGCAAAATATTTGTGTGCTTCCCTAATCCATGTCTGCTCTTCTGTAAAAAAAATGAAGATCTTTATATACAAAAATGTCCTTTTTTTTTCTCCCCCTTTGGTTCAGGTAATATAGGCATAAAGAGTTTCAGCTCATCAAATCTGACTGACTTAGAATCAGTTTGGCTTTTATGTCCAGTCAATATACCACAGTGTGGCCTTGGAGTCATGGGAAGAAGCCGTTTTTTAAACTACGGGTTTTTTTAGCATGTCCGTACGTTTCCTATATTGATGGTAAAAAGACAGGAGAAAAGATTTGTGTGGAATTACGCAAGCAGAATATAAAGGAGGAAATTATTTTAATGACCTGCAGATGCCTTTTAGTGTTTTAAATTTCTGGAGCAGGAAAGGCATGCTCCTAGGAGCGCTGAATGGGAAAGATGACCTACTTTAGTTTAAAACCACAGATGAATTGAACCTACTTTTTCAAACCTCACTCCAGCAAGCAATCCCATTAAAACGTGGTCTTAACATCTTAATATATCTTTCATACAAAATGGCTGTGCTAGGAAGAGAAGAAAACTTTCTATCCAACACTGGGCAAGCAGCTGCTCTATCTGGGCCGATAGCCGAGGTGACGAAGAAAGGCAATGTTGCTTTCTGTAGTGTTATGTTTTCAGCTTTTTATTAATTTATTTTTTTTATTTTTATTTTTTAGCTTCTGTTGGATCAGTTTAACCTCTGGAGCAGGAAAGTTTATTACCTTATCTCGCGCCGCCCTGGCGCTCACGATAATACCTGTCCTGGATGGCTTGACTCCTTCCATCTCTTCTCATCTCAGACTCCTTGGGAACTTCCCATACTGAAACAACTACCTCCCTGTCTGTTGATATAATTTTTATTTTTTTAGTCAGTGGTTTATTAGCAGATGTAAGTACTCTAAAACAATGCCTGAAGTCGTGTGATTGCATGACTGTCTGCAGGGGACCTGGGAAAGGAGATAGTGTGATCTCTGGCGGTTGTGTGTTCAGAAATTACAACCGACAATGGTTTTGAGGTTATTGTTACTGCATGCTGTCAGGGATGGGATTCAGAGTTTTGCATTTACGGCGTTTCGTATCTGAAGGTGAATGGCATTTCTACTGCTGGTGTAGAGACATGATGCTACAAAGGGAGATTTGCAGAATAAAAAGGTTCGCAGCCTTTCTGAAGTGAATTTATTGGCTTTACTGCAATGGAGGGAGAGAGGCAGTCTTAAGGGAAACCTTCAAACAGCCGAAGTTGGCTCTTGCTGATGGTTCTAACGCTGTGCCAGTTTTGTTCAGATACACCTGTGAATCAGACTTACTTATTTTAGATCAGGTTGCTGAGGATATCGCCTAGCAGAGCTGGCTTGTGATTCAATACAACACTTTAGTGCATTTACCTATAAATTTTAGTTACTGTTCTACCTCCAAGATACTGTTTGCACCTTCATAGTACCTGCTGCAAGCGTAAAACGGGAAGTGCTTGCTGAATTGTGGTAGTTGGAAACAGTAACATTCACTTTTAAAATTTCCCAGTTTCTCATCTGAAACAGGTGAAGAAAACAAATACAAAAGATGTAAAGGGAAATTGTCAGCATTATCTCTGTATCCTTTGTGACAAAAAATGTTTCCTGTATACTCTATATTGTATAATAATATACTGTATAGTGTTGAATGTGTAATATTGCATATAAAGCACAATACATCTTAACCCTCCTGAAGATCAGTCCAAATTCTTGAAAATACTAATTGTAACTTCAGATATTGCCGGTAACAGATTTTATGAGGGAAATCAAGAAATTACTGTTAGGAAGGATGCTATAGCAAGTCCGCGGTGTACGCACCTTCACGCTTGTCACTTCACTGTAGCTCCTGCTGGCAGCGGCAGCTTGCAAACGCTTCTCACGGAGCCGAAGTGGCAGCCCCTCCGCTGAAGGATGATCTCCCAGAGCTATGGTTTATTTATGGTTTATGGTATTTGACAAGATTTGCTTTCAGGTAAGAGGAAAAAGTGGCACACAAATGATGGGAGGTTCATTATAACTGACACGTGTCTGCAGAGCTGTTTCAACACTGCGGATTCCCTCAGCCTTCTCTCTGGTTTCTCAAGTTTTCCATTTCCTTCAGCCTAGGTAAAATCAGACAGAGTTTGTGTATGGAGTAGGTTGCTTTCAGAGGCACGTGCAATGCGTAATTCTGCTGTGTGTTGGGGTCCTGCTCTCCAAAAGTGATGAAAGCGCCGTGCTACGCAAGCGTACAAAGGCAGCGGTACCTGACTGATACATAGAAGGGCATTTTGTTCTTGTGTATGGCATGAACATCTTCTTGAAGTTTTACGCTACATTTGACGTTCACAGTGATTTAAGGTTCTGCTGAAAGGCAGTTACTGAGGTGAAGTGTCCATGTACCCAGAAACACACTCTGGCTCTTTATTACTGAGCAGTACAATTATTTTTAGCTAAGAAAAGGCTTCTTTAGCAGCTTCTCACTCTGGTGTTTCTTGCTGGACACGCTCATTTCCTAGAGAGCGAGCTCCCAGAACACAGCCTTTAAATACTGATGAAAACTAGGAGCCCTACCATTCTCTGAAAAGAGATGAAACGGCAACATAAAAATACCTTAAGTGTTTCCTAAGAGCTCCTGGCTGCTCTGCTCCGGTGCTGTGTGGGTTTGTCCATGTTCGGCTGTAAATACCAAGCCTGCGGACAGGTGGGTGCCGTGGAAGCCAAGCGGGAAGGGGTGCGGGGGGGCGGCCCCCAGCCCCTCAGCCCTCACTCCCGCTGCCAGGCTGCTGTGGCA
>NW_009603391.1:0-5931 GCF_000690535.1 Cariama cristata
GACCTCGCCGTGCCACAGCCTGACGTAAGACCAGGGGAATTTGCGGTGTGGAATGAAGACTTCACACCAGACTCGCTCACCTGGAAGAAGAGATGGGGCTCTGCCAAATCGCAGGCAGCAGGTTTCAGAGCGCGGACCGTCAGCGTTAGCACAGGGGCTGAGCCAGCAGCCAGCTCCCGCCGACAGAAATACAATTCCTTCGCACTTCTGCCAGCTTGAAATGAATACTGAACAGCTGTCGCCCCATGTAAACCATCCTCTGAGCCCCTGCCCCTGTCCCAAACCCCTCCTCAGCCCAGCAGCCGTTTTCCGAAGAGCTATGGAAACTCTGCCCACCTCCGCCCGTGTCTGCAGCTGCCGTACCCCAGGGACCCCTTCCCTGTGCCCCCGGCCCCACATTTGGCAGCCCTAGGCTCTCACCCCTGCCAGGTGGTCCCACAGTCCTGCAAAGGCAAACACGTGCCTCCTCCCTGGCCCGCAGCGCGCACACACCCCACCAGCGTGCACGGGAGTGCCCGCTGCACCTGCTCTTGGGGCAAAGGGGCTGAATTCGTAACCAAAACCAACTGCCTTCCAGCCTTGCTTGGCAATTTCCCAGCAGCAGGCTTGAGCATAAACCCTCCCCTACCTGCAGTCCCCAACTGCTCATTAAAGGGACCACACTTCTCCTTCCTGTGGATATCGCATTTTTTTCCTACTCATCAGACTGTCCTGGTATTTATTACAACAGGGGTTTCATCAGTAACTTTGCCCTCATCCGTAGAAGTGAGGGCTTGAAAACATGGGAGGTTTTTGCTGCGATGTGCTTTCCGTGCTGTCGTCCCCAGCAGCGTCGTAGCTGGGTGCAGTGTGAGCACACCCAAATGAGAGGGTCCGGGAAGCACACCTCACTCAGCAGGGCCGCAAAGAGAGGTAAATGCCCGTAAATGCCCGGGTCCTCCTCCTATCCTGCTGCTGGCCTCTGCGTGCGTTGGTTCAGCATGGTCCCGAGAGGTGCAGCGTAGCACTTTGCTGCCGCAGCACAGGGGACAGAGACAAAACCTTGGCCGCAAGTTCATGCCAGGCGTTGTGCGTTGAGAAACTGCGGTGCCGCAGGAGCAGGCAGATGAATCCCTTCTCATGGGGCCCGTGCGGAAGCGCAATCGTCATGCACTGGAAGAAGCACAGTATGGAATGCAGGAGTAAAAAAACCTCCACAAAACTTGGCTAAAGCCGCTCGAGCCAGCCCTCTTGCAGACCTGTGTAGGATCCTGAGCTGGCTTTTCGAGACTGTCAGCTTTTCTGAATGGGGCAAGTTGGCTTCAAGGGGCCTGACGTCAGCCGCAGGAGCAGACAATCTCATGCACGTTGGGAACTGCTGCTGTGGCCGCATCCCCGCCGCATTCCTTACACACACAGCACAACCTGGCAGTGCCCCTCTGGCCAGCACTACGTTTACACGCAACAGTGACACAGTGACGAGTGAGGGATCCAAACGTGCGAATGTCAAAATCTTTTATTTACAACAGTCTCCAAAAATCAAGGAACACTGAAAATAGTGAGGGTAGGAGACGACTTACAAAAGTAACATGCGTACGTTACATCAGGAATTGTGCTACGTCACTCTGAGAACCGACACTCTAAGGTCTGCACAGGACGTGGTGAAACGGCAGTGCCCTCCCTCCCGCCCGCTGTCCTTGGGGTGCTCACACCTCTTCTCCCCTTGGCTTTTGAACCATCCTCCCTCCCATTTGTTCCCTTCTGCTCCCCCCTGCAAGCCTTTCTGCTCATCTGCTTGTTGCTCAGCCCCTGGTCCTGGCCATCGCCCTCCTGTCCTCCTCGGCAACTGCCCAAAGGAGGAGCGGAGGGGAGAAAGCCGAACAGCTACATCCTCAGGATGGAGACAGACCCTGAAAGGCTTTTAGCTCCGGGACCCTGGGTACCAAGCCAGGGCAGAGCAGTTAGCAGAGGCCTTTGAAAAACCTGTGAACTATGGCTTGTGTGCTATCTGGGGTGAGGGGTGATTTTGGAAGAAGTAACCAAGAGACTGTGAATTTGTCCTGCCTGGCTGCAAATCAATCAGCACAGCTTCCCTGGTGGACAATGTGGGAGGATTTATACATGCCACAGGGTTAAATAAAAAGACTTTTACAACCTTCCAGGAGGGCAGGCTCCTCTGGCGAGAAAATTCAGCACAGGACAAGCTAAAAGAATTAGATGCCGTGACATAAAGCAACATCCCACTTTGCTCCAGCGGAGACAAAGCCAGGGATCTCCAGAGACCACTGCATCCAGACTACTGGTCCCAGTAACTCTGTAAGCCTGCCACACGTCCTTCTCCTTGGGGATACTTCTCAGGCTGCCTTTGCTCCAGCGTAGTTTCAGATCCAGCAGGGATCGAGAAACACAGCCCAGCTCAGCCACTGATCCCCTTTCAGTACCTGCAGCCCTCGGAATTGCCGAGGTCAGTGGCCAAACCTGATGCCCCCGTTGCCCGTACAGACCCCACCTGAACCCAGCACCTCAAGAGGCACCACAACGTATGGAAACAAAGAGAGCGAGGAGACTTGGGTCTGCTCCTTCCTCTGACACTGATCTTTGCGAATCACATCAGCTCTGCTCCTCCTCGCTTCGAAGCTGATTTCGACAGGGCTGCTGGGAGCAGAGACTCTCTCCCTGAGCATCCACAGCCATGGGGAGCCCTGAACTCACTCGGCAGCTCCCCTGAAGGCAAAGAGACCAGCTCTGTGCATCTATCACAGTGCTTCAGTGCTGGGGAGCAGTGCTCTTCTGCCACTGCCCTGGGCTGGCAGGGAGAGAGCTTCGGGTCAGGACAGGACCTGCTCTGTTTTGTAGAAGACTGCACAGTTGCAGAGTGACCCCCCTTCTGAAACATTAATATCAACTTTTCAGAATGTAACCCTCACAACAGGATTTACTAGAAATAAAGGAGTGGGTAGTTAACAGAAATAGTCCATTGCAGTGTGCTGTAACTGAGACCTTGTGTGTATTTCTTTTTAATTGCAGCAAGATTGCTTTGAAATGGAAAAACGAACATTCTCTTCCAAGTACGGCTCGTTGACTGTGTTCTACTGTTTAAAAACATCAAAACTGACAGCTTCGTATGAAGCATTTTAACTCCCTAGCTTCCTCTGCCTGAGAAACTCTCCCTGGGACAATCTCCAGCCACTTTTAGTCCAGACTCTGTGAGCACCTTAGGCACGAGGAGCTACCACGAAAAAGGCTCAACCTTGCTCAGCAAGACGACAGGGCCCAAGCAATGGTCTGGGAAACAGAGGAGTCATCAAGAGAAAGAAGACCGGCAGAGATGTGGGAGGAATTAATTTAGGGCGAGCATCTGCTCTCGGAACAGTGCCAGACAGGTGAGGCCTTGCTTTTTATTGCTACGAGCATCTGCCTCGGAGCACCGATTCCCAGCAGGGCTGTCAGCCCCACCTTCACATTTGCTCAGATAAACCCATCCATTTTCTTACCTCTATAATTTTATGAATATTTTCTAATCCTAAGGAGGGCATTGCTTACATGGAGATGGATGTACACATCTGCTACTGATTTATTGTCTCCACAGACACTTGGGGAGATCAGGGTGTTGTAAGTGTTTTAGGGTAGGCTGCACCCCACCTCTAAGCCTCTTTCACTCCACAGCCCATGGAGAAGGCACCAGCCACCCTGACCACAGAGCTGTGCAGAGCGAAATGGCGATGGGGCAAATGTCTAGCTAGATCTTAAGACAAGTCTCATGACTATGTTTAATCAAGTTTTCAGCTTACCAACATCCAGTGAGTCCTTGCAGTGAAAAGCATCACCTAGGATCATCTCCTGGCTCTTCTGCCACCCTACTACAATCTGGAAGTAAGTTCCTCCTCCTCTTCTTGCCTCATTTTCCTTGCTGCAGGGGCACAATCTCCTCAGTATGCCTTTGTGAATCATCTGCTACAGCTCTGCACTCATCTCACTCTCTCATTTTCCTGTCTGAATGGCTCCAGCCACTGCTCTCCCCGTACCACCTTGGACAAGCAGGGGCAAGGCGATGCCCTGCTCCTGCTAGTGCCAGCCAACCCTTCTGCACTGGGTGAGCCTGGGCTGCCCAGAGGGGAGGAGGGAAAACGATAGCTTGTCCTTCCCCCTGCCCGCTCCAGAAAACAGGACAGATCCTGTCAGGTGCCAAGTTATTTTTGTTTGCAGATCAGACGCTGACAGATCAGACCCAAGAGACATAAAAGGTTTTCCACTGCTTTGAAATTAATCTTTGCCTTCCAAGAGTGGCTGAATGAATGGTCCCAGCATGGTATGTCCAGAATCACTCCGGAGGCAGGGGGCTTACATAGCCTTTTTATAGTCAGCACAAACATAGGGCACCAGGGGCTTAAATGAGCTTTAAACTTTGCAGGATTCAAAGCACATCTATGCCTTGTCTGAAAGACCTTGCAAGGTTTCTTCATGCTCACAGAAGGAGGAACATCCTCTAAGGGTGCACTCAGCACCTTATTCTCTTGTCTGATGACCTGGAAATACCCATCAGCTTTCATCACCCCAAGAAGTTTGAAGTGTTAGCTAAATTCAGATGCCAGCCAGAGCATCCTTGGCAGCAGCACTAGGGCTACCTTGCTCTCCCCTGCAGCACCCACACAGCCACATGGGTCTCTTGGTGTTGAGTATCATCAGCACACTGCCCTCTACGCTTGCTGCCACTTCAGAGTGCTTGGGGACCATTAGTAATTAAATTTGGGAGAACAGACATAGGGAAAAGCGTGGCTTACAGATCAACGTTAGGGCTGAACTGTGCACAGCAGCCATCAAAACTACAGCTTAAGGATAGTCAAAAATCCTTTCCAGAACCATTTATTCATGGGCACAGGGTTTGTTACGAAGGAACTCGTGCAGATCAGAGGTAGGTGCCAAGACACATTTAACACTTTGCAGAAAGGGGTAACTCAGCTGCACCATGGGATGGCGAGGAAGAAACCAGGTCAGTTCTGCACATGCTCTCACCACCCTCACTGCCTGGAGCAGGATCGCTCTGCATTTCCTCTGGCATCAACAAGAGTCCTGTCCTGGCACTCCCCGCTCCAGCTGACACCTTGGGGAACCTACTTTAGGAACAAACATTTGGTCCAGTTTCACAGGGATGACATGATGTGAAGGTGTAAGACCGGCAGGGACCAGAGCGGGGATGTACTGAGACAAGCAGAGGCAGCTGCTGGTCTGTCTCAGCGGCACAGTCCCCAGAACTTGGCTGGCAATGGGGATGGGCTTCCTGGAACTTCCATCTTAAAAAGGGGGTCAATCCAGACAGAGAACACAAAGCCACCAAGGACGTGGTATCTGCAAACAAGTGGAGTCAGGCTGCTTTCTGGCCACCCCCCTCTATTGGCATCCCTGTAAATAAG
Organism: Cariama cristata; assembly: GCF_000690535.1. Lineage (NCBI taxonomy): Eukaryota > Metazoa > Chordata > Aves > Cariamiformes > Cariamidae > Cariama > Cariama cristata. The sequence continues at coordinate 5,391 of NW_009603391.1, forward strand.
GTTTAATGCATCTCGCAGTGGGCCCGACCCCTCCCCTTCTGCCAAAGACCAGATGTGCTGCATATCAATGCACATACTTAGCTATTTCAATTTTAAAAATATGATAGAATCAGTGATGCTTAAAATGTACTTGTTAATGGCACCAGTTTGCGATTTCATTTTACTTTAATATAAACCATCTGCTCTGAGGAGGCAGCAGCCGCAGGCTGAAGCTCCGCTGCCCTCCTGTCTGCACAACGGAGGGTGGCTCTAAGCCGCCACAGAGGATGCACCACTCTTTATCCGTGCATGGCACCAAGGGTGGGCTCTGCCTGGCCCCAGTGGTTAGCTTGTCCTCAGGCTAAGAGCTGACTGCCGTGACCAGAAGGCTCTGCAGGGACCTCAAGGCTGTCGGTTTTCTCTCTGCCACGAAGAGCGGAGGCAGTGACCGGTGAGGTCACGCACTGAGCAGGATGTGGGACTGGGCATCGATACTGCCTTGGCCTCACTACTGAGATGAGGGAGAGGAGGGCAGGCCACCGAGGGCACCCATGGCATTCCT
>NW_009603391.1:5962-15134 GCF_000690535.1 Cariama cristata
CATAGACCCAAGACATCCCACCAAAAGGTGTGCTGTCCCTTCAGAAAGCAGGGGAAAGCCGTGTGTCCTGACGCCCTCCACAAATGATGAAAGGGGGTCACTGCAGGCGGTGCCACCCAACATCTCTAGTTTGGATCCCACAACGATGCCCATAAGAGCTCCTGTGCAGTGAGTTCACTGCTGGTCTAGCTTGGGTACAGGGCAAAGGGGTCCAGACAACGCTATTTCCCAGGGCTGTCCAAAAGCTCACTGCTGTTTTCAAAGGCTCAGGTAATGAGGCACAGGCTTGGCGTGAGGGTAGGACATCACCTCAAGAATCATCGTTGCAATGCTGACCCTAGCCAAGGGGAGGAGGGGGGACAGAGGGAAGGGTTTTGAAAGGATCAGATGGCCTTCCCAACTTCTCCCCTCTTAGTTTTGCGGTTCCAGAAAGTTCTGTTCATAAAAAAAAAAAAAAAAGAAAAGAAAAAAAGGAAAGAAAAGCAGAAAGAAAATTGAGAGAAGGAGACCTCCTCCCCTCTGACTCACGGGCTGAGGTATTCCCTGGGCAGCCCTCACTGTCCATCATCCAGCCATCACTACCCAAAATAAATACAAGTTTAGAGCAAAACCCATTAGAAAATAAAGTGCATCTGGAGTTGAAAAACTTCTGGAGAAAGGGGCTTTTTTTCCTCTTTTTTTTTCTTACAAAAAATATCCTTTAAGAAAAAGAAAAAAAGAAAGGGAGCAAGAGGACAGAGCATGTAGCTCTTGGCATAGGGTCTACAGGGCTGTCCCATTAGGGAGAGGGATCTTAAATCCGCTCTTCAGCAGGGCGAGGCAGATGCATAGACCCAGCAGGCCAGCAAGAAGCACCCCGACCACAGCCTTGAGGCAGGAAGTCCTGCTGCGGATGAAGGTACCCGGCCCCATGATGCTCAGCAGGGCTGTGCTCACAGTTAAGGTGTACAGGATGGAGACTCCTGTGTTGAGGGCCACGATCTTCCCAAACTTGGCAAAAGGGGCAATGATGCAGAAGAACAGCGGGACGGTGGCAATCACTGTGGTGACGGCACTTGAGACAATTGCCACGCCGACGTGACGGACTGCTTCGATTGTCCTCCACTGACGGCACGCTGTGGGGTCCTGGCAGAAGGGACAGCAGTGTTATGGGGGAGTGGGGACAAACACAGGGGGCTGCATTAATGTTTTAGCCTTTGAGAGGGTGGCTTAGCTCATGGGCTCCTGGTCCAGGACAAAGATGCTGTGTGAGTGCAGACTGGGCAGTTCATGCAGTCTCTGAGCTCGCTGGGCAAACAGCCATGAGGTTAACACCCAGTAAAGGCAAAGTGTGCTGGATTTGGTGCCTGCTTTCAGCTACATCAGACTGACTGCTAAGCCTACGCAACAGAGGCACTGCATGCAGACACTGTACCTGAGATCAGAGATCCCCAAGCTTTTGTGGCCTCCTTCTTCCCAAAGAGGGAAAAGACATTAACAAGGCAGGAGAAGACCTGGAGATCCAGCACAGCAAAGCAATTTGCAGAGGTTACAGAATGAGTGTAGAGCCATTCCAGCACAAGACTGTCTTCACTGGGGCATGAAAGGGGGTTGCTTCGGACACAGCTGTGGCCCATAAAAAAGGGAGAACCATGTGGGCTGGGCCCCCAGCTGGGTTTACTGTACCCAGGTACACAAGCTCATACCAGTTTCTGACCAGTCCGCTGGACAAGCAGCAAGCACCCCAGGCACGCTGCGAGGGTGGCAAGCTGCATCCCACCCCCCTTGCCCATCACACCTTAGGTCCTGCATCACAGCTGAGGGGCACGGAGGGCATGAGGGGAATGGACACAAGGCTATAGGAAGAAAAGAGCTCACCTCTGCCTGGTGTAGTGGCAGGTTTTCCCCTGCCAGCAGGTAGCCCTCCACCAAATGCACGCAGTAATCGACAGAGGAGCCAACGAGAATGGAGAGGGAAATGGCTTCCACAGCTCCCATTTCCCAGCCAGACCAGTACATGATGGTCACCACCAAGCAAACCACCCCTGTGGGAAGAAGGTCGTGTTAGGCACATTTAAAGGACTCCGGGACCACTGCCCAGGCCTACTGACACAAGTCAATCACTGGGGAGTTTGGAATCGTACCCCCGCAGATCTGCATGCTAGCCAGTCTGAGACTTGCACACACTCCCTCCTGCCCACTGAGGCAAACACTTCCCTCACCTTCCACTGGCCACAGGGACCATTCAATCAGGTAATCAGACCTGCTGGGGACAGTGAAGCACCTAATTAAATATTAGGCAAACTGACAGACTGATGCCAATCTAGACTAATGCTTGCTAAATGAATCCAAACCCAGGCAAGTGCGTACGTTTGCACACAGGCCCTACAGGAAAGAGGGCCCGTTGTTTTGCTTGCTGGAGTTACACACAGCGCATGCACAGGTTTTTCTTAAAGGCAAGAGTGATGCTTGTTTGTGAGTCATGTGTGGGAGACTAAGTGGTTTTAAAATGATAGATTTGATTTTTTGAACTGAGAAGTTTAGCAACACACTTAGTCGACAATATCGTCAAATCACCAGCCAGGGAGAGGGAACTATTTACAAATTTGCTTCAAATACTAACAAAACCGCTAAAATATTCAGCTTTTAAATTCTCCCACTGCTTGGAAACAGCAGCCATGGTGCAGATCCTTGGGAAGTAGTGCAATTGTTATTCAGAGCATGTGGGACTTAATCACATTATTATACATAACAGGCAGGGATGGCATTTGTGTAGCTAAAACCCTTATTTAAACAAATAGAAGGGATTGTGTAGATAAAACACACTGGGTATTAGACACACAAATCTACTTTCCCAATGAGGTTCCCGTGCATTTGTTGAGAGCTTCTCCCATTCACCTAGGTATATCAGGACTGGCTCCTGGAAAGCCAAAAGGGTTTACACAGAGTAAGAGCAATTCAGTTCAAATCACCAGAGACTCAGCAGTGCCACAACCCACTGATTTCAGACAAAGGGAGAGCCTGACATACTGGAATTGGTGTTTTTACCTAAAATGCTGAGCAGCACTGGCAGCAGAAGGAGGATGTGAGTGGTAAACACCGCTACTGCAGCCACACAAATAACCAGCGAGAGGACAAGACCGTACAGGGCACTCTGCACTCCTGGAAAAAGAAAAGAGCCAGCTCATTTGACTCCTGGAAGGTGACAGCTGGGATGAGAAAGGCACTGTGTCCCTGCTGGCAACAGGGCAGGCAGGGACTCATACTGGAGGAGTTGGGAAGGGGAGGATGAAAGTGGAAAGCGGGTGATCAACTTCTTGCCTCTTGTCCCTTCCCTTCTCTATTTCCCCAGACTCTGCCTAGGATTTGGACAGTATATGCTGCTTGGGGCAGAAACAGGCTTTAGGAGTTTGCGCAGCAATGGTAAGGGACCAAAGATATAACACGTGCCCATCAGATGGGACAGAGTGTGCTGTGAAGATGTATCAGAGAGCATGGACTCCTCAGAGAGAGAAACATGGCAGTCACTTGCCTATAATCTCCATGAAGATCTGCTTCCAGTGCTCACAGGTCTGGAAACCATGCCGGAGAGCAGAGCCCTCTGGGAAGAGCTGGAGTTGCTCCTGCAGGAACGTCTCCCACTTCAGGTAGTCAGCATATGTCTGGAAGGAAGATTTCCCTTTGTAGGTTGTCTGTAAGAAGATGAACGTGTTATTTGCGTGTCCTGCTCTTTGGGGCAGGGTATGCATGGCAAGGGAAGAGGTAGAACAGGCCAGTTGGAGCTGCAGCACCAGGCAGAACTGGCAGTGGCAGATGGGCAAATCTGTCACCAGCTCTTTGCCTGAGCTCTCATGGTAAGAGTGAATTTTGGCATAAACAGCCACTTCTAGCAACTTGTGAGTGCAGGCATCTGTCTGCAACAAGGTACAAACACTAACAAACACTAACTTACGGCTGCAAATCAAAGTGGCCAGTGCAGAGAGAGCAGAGCTAAACCCCCAGAAGACATAAGAAGGGACTGTTGCACGGATAGATGGCGATGCCATGTGCTCACCGATTCAAATGCCATGGAGATCCACTGCACCTTCCCATCCTTCACCCCCACTGCCCCATGAGAGAGCTGTCCAGGCAGCAGGTTTGGCTCAGGGATGTTCTTGCACTCAGGGTGCAACATCTGCAGAAAGGAGGAGATGCTGTAACCTGGAGGGAAAGAAAGAGCAAGGGATGGAAGACAGGACAGGGAAAGGAAGCATATTCAAGCAAGGGGGGAAAAAAACCCAACCAACCAAAACCCCAAGAGAAAGCTGCAGGCCCCATTTGTCAGCAGCTGCTTCCCCTTGCTACTCTGACTTGCCAAAGCCCTTGAGGCCTCGGCACCAGAGCGCTCGGGTGCTGCTAGCTCCAAAGGGCACTCTGTGCCATCAGCACTGGATGGGACACTACCACCGCTGTTTGTCCCCAGCTGTCAGGAAGCATTACAAACAGCAACCACTGACGAGCTGTCTGCTGGGCCTGGCAGGGATTTTCACCAGACATGAGACCGGCTTTTAGCCTGAAGCCAATATACATTTCCAAGGTTCCGCTCCACAACCTTGTGACCTCTGAAGTTGGAAGAGACAGCCACTGGTTAGGTATGTGAAGCCACAGGGCCAGTGAGTAGCCTCATCACAACGAGATCAAGTGTGATTTGCTGGTTATTCAGGAGCTACTAAGAAGATATTTACTTGTCCAAAAGATCGTAAGGGTATCACAAGCAATACTCATGACTGGAAAGAATAGATGCAATTCTGTTCTTATCCTCAGTGGATTAAATCCCAAAGAATATACCCAGTGTCTCTGGAGTTAGAGAGATCATTTCTCTTTCTCATCTCCCACAAAGCATGACCAGGGGCATGTTCTAGAAGGGTAAAGCTGCCTTGGGAAGAAAAGGAGGCAGCAAGAAGCAGCCACCCTTTCTGGTTTGCTGTTGAGGACCCCAGCTCAAACAAACACTTCAGTAAGCAGAGCTGCAGAACAGGAGTCTGATGTTCCTGTCCCGCTCACTGTGTATTTCTCATCCCCAAAACGGCTGGCACAGCACACGGAAGCATGAGGTGAATGGCCCATGGAGGTGGGAGCTGTGACTTAAGCCAGGTAGAAACAGGCAGAGCTATGCTGCAGCCAGGTCAGGAGAGCTGACTGCTGAGAAACACCTCTCCTCCCTGCACTGCCTGCATTTATCATTGACTGGTACCTCCCTTTCCTTTCCCTGCTCCACCAAGCCGGGATCTCAAAGTTTAAAAGCCCTTAGCAGCCAGACTGCTCAGACTGGAGGGCGAGAACTGGTCTCCACCCCAGGACCCAGGACCTCCCCAAGGACTCTGTGGATGGTGTTAGTCCTACCTACCAGAGGGCAGGCACTGAGCCCCTCCTGGCTTCACCAGCTCGGTGTTGCTGGCAATGGCTTTGCAGAGGCGGCACAGATTGCCAATCTCTTTGAAGAGGTCAAAGCTGTCATCATAGATAACGCTGCCCTTTCACAAGGAGACACAATAATAAGAGCACCACACGTGAGGCATACACACAGCAACTAGCACAAGAAGGCAGAAGCAGAGTCCTCTCCTCGCTACACAGCCTGGGATTAGCTTATACAGACCACAGGTTATACGGTGGAATAACCCACAGACATCTTTGCCTCACCAGAACCAGATAACCCAGGAAGAAACTACATGCCCCCCAAGAGAGAAAAAAAAAAAAAAAAAGGGTCAGGCACTATGACAGAAGCGCTGATAAATGAATAGCCACCATGCCAAGCCACCATGCCATGCCCCAAACCATTAGGGTTTGCTTAAGGAACAGCTCTGAACCCCTAGCAGTGCCCAGCACGAAACTCCAGCTTTCTGCCCACTCCACTGCCTGCATTTCACACCGCTCCCCCTCCAGAGGCAACAGGCAAAGGCTGATTCTGCACCGTGCCCCCAAATCAGAAGGCAGGAAGAACAGTAGAAAGCTGAAGTGCATCTGCCAAGCGACCAGAGCTAAGCATAATTTTTCTGGGGAAAGGCTGTGAATGTGCCAAGGTATCAGATCTGGGAGATAAACTGTTCCTGGAAAAGTCACATTTAGTAATCTTTCCCTGGAGTAATTATTTGTATTTTTTTCATGTTAATATCTCATAACAAGATAAACAATTACAGAAAAATATCAGTTCCCTGGATCTTGAATTTATAGTGAGATTTTCATACTGAGCTCAAGATGGGTTTGCTTCTAAAATCCTCAGGAAATCCAGATTTAGACGGAAAATTAGAAGGTTAGATATTGCACTCAGAAAGGGATTTTCAGAGAAGTCTGAAGTAATTTCAGTAAGGGCTTCCTGATCTCCATTTCTTGTGAATTTGCTAAAACAGAAATGTACTTTTGGCTCATCGCAATGCTACTGTCTCTGCTATTCCACCTGTCTAGACCGCTGGACCACGCTGCCAGGGCTGTGGGGATTAACTAAACACCATCCAGGGAGACCGTCCTTCGCTCCTCAGCCCCGAGCATGCCTGTCCAGCATGCCAGCATGCATGTACCATGTCTCCGATGACGTGGTTGTCTGGGCGTCTTGTGCGATTAACACCTCTGATACCAAACACTACAAACACCATGGCTCCCGTGTCTACCAGTGGCCGCACCGCTGGCTTCCCGCAGCCCGTGTTCATGCAAGGGTTAAATCCAGAAGTGGCTGACAGCTTTGCTTTGGGTGCTGCTGTCAAATACAGAAGAGAGGCTGGTTACATCAGAATGCGGCAAAAAAAGGTCTGACTTTCTGGACATGACAGCCAGACATGGCTGAACAGGTCCTCATCAGCTTACCTTTCTCACTGGGAACATAAAGGATGCCTTTGGTGGGTCCATCTGGGCTAGAGCTGAGAAGACAGCCAGGAGGTGTTACACACACTCGGCCGTGGTAAGGGGGCTTGTGCGACTGGGCAAAATACAGTTTCCTGTGCAGCAAAGAAAGTTTGTTATGGAGGACCAGAGGTAGTAATGACCATGTGTCCAAAGCATTACATGGAAACAGGTGTTCTCAGGGACAGACAGAAAGGAAAAAGGAAAGCAACTCCAGACCCGGATCTCTAGTCATTGCTTATTCTGTGCTGCCTGTTCAGCCCAAGAGTTCAGGTGAGTTAGGGCAAGACCAAGATCAGCAATGTCTTTTTGCCACCCAAAGAAGCCCTTCGTCACAGTCCTGCACCTATCAAGCCTTTGGCACATGAATGACGCTATGGGCCTGCAAAATAAGTTTGCAAAGATGGGGCACATTTGCAGCAAAGCAAGTCCTAGGGCCACGGATGTCACCAACTGAGGGCAGGACTGGCACTGGACATTAGACATCCCATATCAGCCACTCAGCTGGGCTGGTTTTGCTGCCTGGCCCTGGGTGGGTTTTGGAAGGTTACCGTGTTCGCTGCTGCTCCTTGGCGGCCACGTAGAAACTGAAGTCGAACTTCCAGCCTCTCTTGGTGTCACAGGACAAGGTGGTCATCATCCACTTCCTGGGGCTCGTCTGCTTAAGCAGCCCTACTGTGGACACACAAGCTGTCAGCTTCCTGGTGAAGTTACCGAAAGGCACTCTATACACCTAAGCAATGGATTAATGAAAACAGACACTTAACTCCACAGGGTCGCAGCCTGTTGCACATTAGCATCACACACTCCCCTCCTCCCTGAGCACTGGCACAGCCGCACAGAATGAGCACTGCAGGCACAAACCCAGCCAGCCCCCCCGCCTGCCTCCTTCCCAGGCTTGGCCAGGGTGTGATGGGGCCCCTCGCCACCCCCACTCTCTGTGGGCTAGGCTGAATGGTGGCTGCTCTGCCCAGGGTGAGGGACATCTGAAAGAGAGTCCTCCTGGGGAGGGGGGTGTGTGTGTCCAATATGGCCTGTGCACAAGCAGTGTTGCCTGCTCAGCTGTGTCTGTGGATGGACAGAAGGAGGCAGTGGGAATCCAGCTGTCTCGGTAGCAGTTTCTACCAGAACAAGCTCAGCCGATGATGCCAGGCCTCATCTGATCTCCACAGACACCCACACTTCTGCTCCCATTGCTGACAGTCACATCGCAACAGCAACAGGTAAGTATTGGGGCACTATGAGGCATAATCTTTAACAATGCCAGGCGTAACGCTCTCAGCATGAGCTACCTTACTGCAATGCCCTGCAAATTTAACCCTGAGCTACCTAGGACCCCATGGAGAGACAGGAGGAGGCTCTTGTGCTCACCTGTTGAGTGCTGCACTCTTGATAGAGGGGTCCAGCATCCCTGGACTGACTCACCTGGAATGAAGGCACCTCCCCGTCTCCCGGTGACACCATCTGCCAGGGGGCCGGCACACTGGCATTGAGTGAGAATCTGTAGATGGCTGGCTTTCCCTTGCTTCTGGACTTGGAGATATACACGGTCCCCTGGAGATCTGAAGAAAACAGAGGGCATGAGGGCTAGGGGTACTTCTCAATCAGCAAATCCTGCAGACGTGGGCAGCAGCAAAGGAGGGTTCTTCTGGTCTGCTGTGTCCTCCAGGGTAGCAGGCACAGCCTCTGCCTTCTAGCAGCACAACACCCCTTTCAAAGGTTTTTCACAAATATATCCTGAGGTGCAGTAATTCCTGATGGCTTATTGCTTCGTGTCATCTCAGGACCTGGCCCAATAACTCTTTTATCCTCAAAATCCCCTGCAAAGCAGGCTGAATTTACTCTCCTCATGGCCTGCCAACAGGGCTGTAATGCAGGACTGGGATGCAAAAGCTGAGCTCCCAGCCCTGTACTCAGACCAGAGGGATTTGTCACTGGACTGCGCTGCCACCTGGGTTATAGGACTATGTCCTAGAGAACAGCAGGCATTCAGGGGAAGGGGGATTGTAATGATGCCCCTTACATCCAGCACCAAGCTAGGGCTCAGCGGGGCTGGGTCTGAAGAGAATTATCCCCCATCAGCTATTCAGAGATCATATGATTTAGTTTTTACCTGAGTGGACCCTTGGGCCCTGGACCCAAACGTGGTCAGAGTCATCATGCCCCACTTACCTTGCTGCCCTGTGTCACTTATGCTCCCTTTGCTCCCCCAAGGTGACCCTGAGCCCCTCTTCTTTTTTTCCAAGGAGGTTCGGATGTTGTTCTGCAAACTGTGGGGCTTTTCCTGAAACAAACCTGTCCCACAAGGTTAGTCAGGGAG
>NW_009603391.1:15165-44446 GCF_000690535.1 Cariama cristata
GCACAACAAGAGACCTACCAGCCCTGCACACACCACAGACTCCCCTGTTGAACACCAAGCCCTAAGCAAGGAACACAGAGCCACAGACCCCCAGCTGGTCACTGGCACGTGACCAGCAGTTATGAGTAAAAATAGCCAGTTTTCATGAACAATAAAGGAATTGCTCCAGCAGAACCACTCAGGCAGTTCCTGGCTAAAGCAGGAAATATTTTTCAAAATCCTCCACTCCTACAGGCAGCTCAACCATCCCACTCCCAATGTGCGCCTCCCCTCAATGGGGTCCATCCAATGTCCAAGGGGACACTTGAACAATTTAGGCTTCTACCTCACATTTCAGCTCCTTCAGCCCAGGGCTTAGGCCAGGCTGCACCCACCGTGGTCTGGGGACCAGCACTCTCACCTGAGCAGGTAATGCAGGAGATGCCTTCAGCACTCAGGTTGTATTTCAGGTCTAGCAGCACCTGGATGTTAGTGTCTGGCCGGAACAAGACTGGAGCACGGCTAGCTGGATGGAGGCGGCTAGCAAAGAATATGGACAGGAGCAAAACAAGGAGAAAGAGCCCTGCAAGGAGAAGCCCAGGTAAGTGTGTGGGACCCTACATGCATCTTGCACTTAGGGCATACTCAGACAGCAGAGGTGTGGCAGAAAGATGGTATTTTTCAACACGAAAAAGGAACAGTCCCTTTAGGGGCACTAGCGCTAGCTGCACACTAGCAGCTGGGCTTTCTTGTAATGAGCCCCATGCCTGGAAAACCCCATCAGGACTTCCCATTTCAGATCTGAGTGAGAGCAGAGGTTTCACTCAGAAAAGTCTCAGAGTTCCTCATGCAGTTCCCTTAAGGACTGACTGTTCTGGGGACACTCTTCCGCTGAGTTAGAAACCATCTACTGTGTCCCTTTTCTCAGTCTCTTGTCACTAATAATCAAGGCTTGGGGACTGATTGAGATGCTGTCAAACACTCTAAAATCCATGCAGGTGGAACACCCCCCTCCTTCCTTACCCACAATCACCCATCTGCTCTTCACTGCAGACCACAGCACCCAGTGTTCCAGCAGCTCCTGCAGATGAGTTATCAAATGACCCCGGTTGCTCTTCTCCGCAGGGAGCTGCAGATTTTCTGGCATCACAGATACCAAGGGGACATCCCCCATTTCCAGGGAGGCTATAAAGAGAGAAATCAAAGGCAGTCTCAGTGCTCAGTGTCATGAGTGTCCCTCAGAGCCTTCTGCTCTCCTTTACAAAATCTTCTGCAAGGTGCTGTACAACTCACTCAAGCTAAAGAGCTGGAGTAAGACCCAAGCAGAGGCAGTGACTTCCCAGGATGTCATAGGAAGCATCTTTGTCAAGTCACTGCCATGTGACAGCTACACTTTGAAATCCATAGCTCAGTCCAAAGCCTACACTTCAGACTGTTCTTCCTCTGCCAGATCCCACTAACATTGTCCATAAGGTCACAGGGACACTACATGCTTCTTCGGCCAAGGAAAAGTTGTCCCTGTCCCACTAGGTATGTCTTACAGCTAATTACACACAGCCGACCTCTTCCTGACTGCAGCCTGGCTCCCATCTCATCTCTTCACTCCAGCTCAGGGATGCCTAGGGAACAGCCCTCTTCTCCACGGGTGAGAAGTGGGCACTTGCTGTAGTGGGGTCGAAGTGTGCCTGGCATGCTGTACAGCTGACCCACAAACCATGCTTGGTCACCAACTGGAACAAGCAGCTTTGCTTCTTCACAAGTTACCTGATGCCCAGGGGCCCCTGGAGAGAAGCATCCTGCTGTTTACTCTGCTCAAGGGAAGGGAAGGGAAGGAGTTATTTCTATACGGTACCATTGCATGTGGCTCTGGCATACTAAGGAGGAGAGAGCTCTTGCGGTGCAGTGCCAAAGCTTAGTTGTCTGCCTGTCAAAGGCAGCGCAGAGCCTTCTCTGCACACTGCCATGGGACTGATGGGCTCTCAGCCACTGATCCATTTGCCTCCAGTTCCAGTTTGCTGCTGGGCCTGAAAGCTGCTCACCGCCCAGATCACTTCCGTTGGGGGTTTTAAAAGAAAGAGATCCCAGCAAGTTTTAAAAGCCAAGTACAACAGTGCATGACCCTGTAAGCACTGTTATCTTCGATCAGGTCTAGAGGATCATCTCCTGCTAACAACAGATAGGGAATTTATGGGCTCTTTTTCTAGATTGCTTATATGGTCTCAGGGAAGTCACTGCCCTCTTCTTGCCATGACGGAGGAGATGCTCTGAGGAGGTGATGCTGGAGAATAACAGTGCTCTGTCTCCTGCTTCCCAAATGCAGTGCTCTGAACGGCAGGGAAGAGGGGAAAATTCTTTACTCAAAGGCAAGCTGTCCTGGTGCTATGGATTAGATGTTTGATGGCTACATCCACGTCACAATCAGTGATTCCAGGCAGCAAGTACAATCCACATTAGGCCCAAGAGGATTAGCAAAGTAGTTAGAAAGCATGTGTCAACACTCACTGAAGATCTCAAAGCAACTTACAACCATTAGTGAGTTCAGACTCCTACAACCTCCTGTGACAGCATCATCTCCAGCATAAAAGTAGGGAAACTGAGGCATGGACCAGCGGCAGGGACAGGAAGAACCGCAGGATGAACAGGGCAGTGTGGTCCCCCTGAAGGCACTACACAGCAGGCACATACCAGGCTCCTCCTCCACACTGAGCAGTGGGATGTCATCATCAAGATAGGGAAGCGTCTCTCTGGCTGCTCTGGAGGTGGCCGCCGAGGCAACGAAGAGATCTTCAGCCAGGTGCAAGGCACTCTTTTTGGTGCACTTCTGACTACAGCTGTATTGGAGCAGGGAAGCAAAGGCATGAGTTTTAAGCCACATACCCTGCAAAGAGTTACCAGTGGGCTCGTTCAGTGACAAGGAGAGCAGCAACAGCCTGCTCTAATTACTCGGAAAGACAACCGGCACTGCCATGAGCAATTTCCATTGCTAAGTGCTGAGAGGTCAGGGGCTGAGCTGCTACGGCAAAGCAGGAGCAGGCTGGGCTGGATACACGGAGCAGGGCTGAGCCACGAACACTGGGCGCTGAGTGACGGGAGTTTCAGCAGTTCATCTCCCTGCTAATGAATTAAATCAGGCCAGGTCATCTGCGCTGCTAAAGAGCAGGGGAAGGGGAAAGGTGCTGACTTTCAAATACAAATCTACATGCCCTGCTTGTGCTCACAGGCAGGAGCAATGTGGATCTGTTTGCCTTGCAGGGCTTGTGTTTCCACAGCTTCAAGGTTTAGCTGCACCGTAAGTGCTCTGAGGACACAAATGGCTCCAATACTCCATGGCATTCAGCAAAGAGGCATGACTGGCATTGCTGAGTCTGGCTCCTGGAGGCACCTGTGCGTACACCAGGGGGAATGAGACTGGGACCCGGCCCTTCCATTTTGCTCCAATCTGGAATGGCAGAAATTAAGTTTCCCTTCTGTTAGAAGCTAACAGGGAATGGCAAATCCAAGCTGCCTGAGAGGGATGAGAATAACTGAGAGGACAGGGCAGGGATTTGCACACTACCTCGTGTGTTCCACAACAATTTCCCACCCACACAAGGAGGCTCCAGGGCTCACCTGGTTTGGCAGGAGCTCTCTAGTGGGGACACATAAAGGGTCCATATTCCAAGAGCAGCTGGCATGGTGAAGAGCACAGCTACCCAGCAGCAGGACACAATCAGCGACATGAAGAGTCCAAAGTCATGCACAGCTGGGATCTACATGAAGAGGGAGAACACAGAGTTGGGATCAACTGGGGCAGGAGACCTGGAGAGACACCAGGCTAGAAAGAGATATCTGGAGGAACCTGAGAATAGCACACGCGGAGCTCAGTCATGGTAGTGTGCAAACCTGGTAGGTAAAGTGCTGAGCCAGAGCCTGACAGCCACTGGATTCTGTTTGATCAGTGGCACAGGAAATATTGCCTTGGATGCCGATACAGGTGGAGTGTCTACTGCCTTAGAGCAGGTAAGGGACAGCTCTCTAGGGCAAGCAAGTCTGGCATGCCCCTGTGCTGGAGGAGAAGACAGAAGGATGGTGCTGGCATCTTCCCTCTCTATTAGGCCCTCCGGCAGAAACAGAACGCCCCAAATCCCAAAGCTGCAGTGTACCTGAGAGAAGATGTTGGCAGCATATGCTGCAGCCGTGGTTAGGGAAGTGAAGAAGGTGGCCTTCCCTGCTGTCTGGATAGTGTGGATCATGCGCAGTCGCAGGTCCTTGAGGTGGGTGGCTTGGCGGTAGGTGTTGATGAAAACAAAGACATCGTCAACCCCTGGGAAAAGAGGGGGAAGATTTTGATACTTTGCTCACAGTAGGGACACATGCTAAAATCTAATTTCCCCTCAACATCCGACCTGCAAATATTTCACTTACAGGTAATGGAGGGAAAGCGCCCAAAAACTCAATCTGCATTTGCCACCATCACCTTTCTCTCCTGCAGGCAGGAGTTATGGCAAGGCAGCACAGGCAGGTTTTGAGTAAGGACATGCTTACCGATGCCCACAATGACAAAGGCAGCCACACCATTGAGTATACCCAGGTACTGGATCCCAAATACGACGTGGTACAGGAAGAGAGCCACCAGGCAGCTTAGCCCAATACTGGCAATGCCAAAGAATGACAGGAACACTATAGGAGGAAAGGAACATGGAAAAAATAGCACTGCTGGCCACCCCCTGGGAGAAAAGACACCTCCCACCCACCCTGTTGGGATACTGGTTCCCAGGAGTGTATTGGTGACAAAGGATAGCTCAGGGCTGCAAGAGTACCGCTTGCAGACTCCTTCCCATGAGGCCCATGAAATTACATCAGCTTTACACTAGTGTCAGTAAGATGGGAATTGGCATCTTATTCCTGTTCTCCTGTGAGCCTTCCCCACACCCTGCCCACAAATCTCTGCTCTGAAGAATCACACTTGCATGACCTTCGGCATGCTGCTGTGCCACAAAGCCAGGTTGGTGTCAGGGCCTCAGAGCCCCTCTCCTGGGGCTTGCACAGACACAGGGTGTCATGGCACATTTGGATTTGTGTGAGAGCAGGGCAGCCGTGACTACAGCCTACCTGAGCAGGAGGTAAGGATGTAGACCAAGACAGCTATGCAGCTACTGCTGATGAAGGCCAGCAGCATGTCGTTGTTGAAAGTCCTCCTCACTTCATAGTCAAACAAATCCGTTCCTCCATACAGCACCTGGACTTTGCTAGGGTGGGAAGATATGAAGGAAGGAAGAGGAGTAGGAACAGTTGAGCGTAAAGGGAGCAGAGCCAGGGCATTTAAAGCACAATGGCTCTCCCAGAGCCAAAGGAGGTCACTGCTCTAATAAACTTGGCAGTTCCCTGAGGAAACAGCTCAGAGTGGCGAGAGCAGGTTGAACAAGGTTGCTGCTGGAGGTGAGGTTCACACAAGAAGGGAGAAAAATAAAAGAGCAGGGCTAATATTTTTTAAATTCCTAGAGTGCATGGTGGGTTTTTGGCACTAATAGACAGCTCTTGAAGCCTCCAAAGCCAATTCCATCTGGAATCCTAATCATTATTTATTATATTAAGCACAAAGGTAATAACCAGTGGATTCAGGCAGAGTGAGAGCTTATCAGAAACCATATGATTTACCAGCTTCTGGAAGCAGGCTCTGACTGGAAGTAATCCAAGATAATTTAACCAGGAGTACAATGACACTGCATCATAGAAGGCTATCAGGAATGTGAGCTTCAGAATCGAGCCTTGGCCCCAAATCCCTTTCAGCTTCCCATAACTGCAACCCGCTCTGCCAGCCCATTGCTGAGAATGCCCCGTGGCTGCCTGCTCTCAGGGCTGACACGGGCTGGCTGCGTATCACTCTGCTCTTGAAGACTGGTATCCCTTCGTTCTGGGAGCTATTGAGATTCAGAGCAGTAGAGAGTTGGAGACCGAGAAGTACACTGACACTGGGACTTGCTGCCTTCCCTCAGCTGTCTGGATACTGGGCTACTCTTTTAGCCCTTTTAGCTCTATTTCACCATTTCCCTCTAACAAGCACTGAGCAAAGCTCTATTCAACCAAAGTCATACAGACCTGGTGGTGAAAAAAGCCTGCATTTCCCGAAACTTATCCTGCCCTGAAACTCTGCTCCCCATCTCTCTCTGTACAAAGAGTGAACACTTTGGGAAGGAATTACACTGGCACAAGCAAAAGCAGAATCAGATCCACAGGCTGACGCCTTGAGTAAGGACAATCTCACCCCCTGCACCAGACCAGCTGGGGCCAAATTCAGAGCAGGCAGGCAGAGAAGCAGCTCTGTTGGAGCCAGTGGAATTGGACTTGTGAGATGGAAGCAAATAGATCCAATGCCAGACAGGGGCCAAGTGGAAAGTCAGGCACTGGATTCGATCTTTGGCTCCCTTTCGTTGTCTCTATTGATGTCTCTGGCATGTTGCTGCAGTAGGAAGTGGCATTAAAGGGAAGCATATGAGTGGTTTTCTGCCATATGCTCCCCGCCCTCATTCACAGCACTGTGCCTAAGCCCTACTTCAAAGGAGATGCTTTTTCTCCTTTGTCTGGAGCATTACACCACGGTCACCGTTTGAGACTGACCAGCAGCCTGAACAGGCATGCCAAACCTTCTGTGCCTAGTGCCTTCCAGGTGAGACTGAATGTTGCACGGCTGTCGGAGCAGAGCAGGCACATCTGCCCTGTGCAAACCTTCACACAGAGCTTTTACACCCTGAAGGGCCTATTGCATCCACTCCTTTAGTGGAACAGAAAGCATCATCCTCTCCAACCTCTGCCCTTCCCTGCTCTCGCCTGCTCCCAGCAAGGCACCTGCCCTGTCTGCGCACACCCTCACCTCGTGGACTGCTTGGCCAGCATGGCCACGTAGGTGATGACAAAGTTCTGGAACTTGCGACGCTGCTCCTCCCAGCGGTCCTCCACCGAGTAGTAGTTAGGCAGTGGTGCCCCAAAGAGGATTTCACTCCGCAGCAGGGAGCTCTTCATGTTCTCGGCAGACAAGCCCTCATCCACGTACCAGTAGAATTCAGGGTGGGTCATGGCCAGCTCCAGAGACCCTGCAGGAGAAAGCAGCATCACTTTTGTAAGGTCCTGCTTGGTTGACTTGGCAAGGCACAGGGTCTACTGTGACAAAGGGAAACTAGGAGTAATCCTGTCTTTCATCAGAGTAATGCTGACTGCTGCTGCCTTGCAGAGAGCAAGGAGGGCTGGGGAAAGCTGGATTGCAATGACTCACATTCCACTTCTGCTTTGTGACTCTGCTTGCAATGTTGCCTACGTGCAGTTCCCGATCAGGGACACATCTTCCACCCAACTGTGATCTGAACCACATCTCCTCCAAGCAGCAATGCACACAATATCCCCATCAATACACTGTTGCATGCACTTGGTTCTCGTACATTGGCGCAGTATTTGCTCCATCACACTGAGACGCACAAGAGCTAAACAACGCCCACAGAGCATGAGGAGTCCTGGCTCTCCTGTGACCTGGTACCTCTGACATCTGATGGCATGAGGGATGCAGAGAGGGAGGCACTCAGCTAGTTCTGAGTAAGAGACATTGCCTCTCTACCCCCAAAATCCAAGTTCCCTTGAGTTCACACCAGAAGGACCCAGAAACTACGCTCTTTCCTGTTTTGGTAGCAGAACTGTTACTCACCCTGGAGCAGATGGAGTTAATTCTTTGCCTGCTCCCTGTATAGCTCCTGGACAGCTATCATCTGCAGCCTTCGCTTGGGAGACAGATGGAGGCTTCATCCTACAGCCACATCACACCCACAGACTCCTCATGATTCACCTCTTTTTCACAAACCAGAGCCTCTGCTCTACTAGAGGGTATGGAGCTGCGAAGAGGAGGCAGGGCCTTCCTCCTCCTCTCCTTGTAGGAGCCTTTCCAGCTGGTGACTGACAAGCTGCCTTTCAAGCTCCAGAGCAGCCCACAGACCTCTTGCATCTGCTCTGTTGTGCATGGAAGCTCATCCCTATTGTCTGTCCAAGACCTGACATTCCTCTAGTCAGCCGCAGACGTTTACAGGGCACAAGGGTCAGTAGAAGACATCTGTGCAATTCAGGACTCCCCCTCATTTGTCCCTCTCACTTGCCTGTTGGGGCCTGTGTGACCCATGACTGGAGTTGCCAGGGCTTTGCTGAAAGGGTTGAGAGGGGCCCTAGCGCAGAAAAGACGATTCCTCAAGGCACAACATGCAGCATCTTCCTCTCTGCACAAGGCAGTCACCCCTCTTAGCTCCACACCAGTAAGCGACTGCCTGAACTTGCAGGAGATGCACGACTTATACCTGCCAGCCCTCGCCCACGACCCTCAGCTCACCTTGGATGTCAGCAAGGTCTTGTCCCATGCCATCATAGTAAATCTTCCCTCCTCTCTCAGTGGGGAAGAAGTAGGTCATGAGGGAGCTGGGAGGGGAGCAGTAGGAGTAGGAGCCCAGGGGCAGGTCCTTCAAGACCTCGTGGGGCTTCCAGCAGAACTCCCGGAAGCGAGGGTGGTCCATGATCTTGCGCTCAACCTCATGGATGGTAACCAGGCGCTCAGTGGTGAAGATGTTGTTTTCAGAATCCCCCCGAGCCAGAAAAATGAGCTCGATGCGCCAGTGGGCATGTGTCTGTGTGTTGGCGCTGATGTAAGTGCTGGAGTAATCCCAGCGTGGGGCACCCCTCCCAGTTCGGGAAGTCGGGTTTCCTGGGTTCAGGTGGGCACGGGGCTTGGGGAAGCTTGTCCTGCCCTCCGGGGTGCTGCGCTTGACCCGTGCGCTGACCCCAAGATGGGAAGCATTGAGGTGAAGCTGCTGGAGCTGCTCAAAGATGAGCCTCTGCAGGGTTTCAGAGGTAAAGTCAGCCAGGTCCCGGCGGTTCCTCCCCCACGACCCAAACTGGGACTTGAGGGCCAAGGCAAGCGCATCGAAGCGCTGAGAGGACTCGTGGTTGCGGATCTCAAAAGCATTGTAGGAGATGTCAATATCCAGGGCCGGGTAGTGGAGGAACATGACAACAGCAAGCACGGCAGGGATGGCACAGCCCAGGAAAAGGATGAAGCCAGCGCAGTACGGGTTGGTAAATACCCAGCCAACAATATTCCAGAAGCCAGACACGGGCAGTGTGACACGCAGGGGCCTGACTCTGCATGGGCTTTTCCCACAAAACAGAGCACCCTCTCGCCTCTTCCGGGAGCTGAAGGCTACCTCTTCATCTTCCTCATCTAGCCAGGCGTCCTGTAACAAGGGGTCATCCTCTGTGTCCATGTCCAGCGCCTGCACAAAGGGGCAGAGAAAAGCACTTAGCAAGGTCCATAATGGGTGTCACCAGGCACAGCCATGAATCCATAGCAGTTGCCAAAGGGTCTCAGCAGCAGAGCCGGGGAGGGAGGCACCCTCCAGCTCTCCCAGCCCTGCACCCTCTGCAGCAAAGCATGGCTCCTTTCAAACCCCACAGATTTGCTACAGCCACTGAAAGAACAGGCTCGCCATGGGGTATCCCACACTCTGCCTGGCAGGGGAACCAGAGAGGGAGAAGTTCAAACGAGAGTCCCAGAGCTCAGGGCTCCGGCAGAAGAGGGCTCTGCATGGCTCCAGGAACACGGGGCACAGAGATGGCAGGGGATTCACAGTACGCTGCTCAGACTGCAGCAGCAGGAACATTTAATTAGCTACCCTGGTTCTCATGCCCAGGAACAGTTCATGCTACCAGATGAAAAATGCAAAGGGTCTTATTTTCCTCTCCTTAAAACTGACAGTAGATTTTTTCCTGGCTATTTATAGCTGTATTCATCTTTCCCACAAAGCGTGCATGTGTGTGCACACACAGAACCAGAAGCACACGTGCCCATACCTGCAGACACACACATACGCATGCCCTTGCACATACCAGCCCCCCCCGAGAACCGGCTGTGACCCCGCTCTATTCCCTGAAGGGCTATACACTGCCCGTGCGGGAAGGGAACGGGCTGAACAACCCTGCTTTCCTTCCACCCCTGCGGGATATTGTTCATGGAGTGGGTTATCCCAGTTCCTATGAAACAAGCAGCAAGCAAAAGCAGTTATTGCCTCCGTGGAATGAGGAGGAAGAACCTCTCCCCGATCAGCTCACACCTGGGCAGGAAAGAAAGGGAGATTCCCCAGGAGGGGCTCTCCTTTGCGGGGGGCTGCCAGCACACACAGGTTCGTTGACTTTCCCACCTGCCCCTCCCGGGTGTTGCACGGCAGCATCCCAAGCCAGGAGGCCGCAGGTGGTGGTCCCTGGGAGCAAAGCCCAGACCCTCTGAGTGTCACTCCGGCTCCCGGCAGCAAAGCCAGCAGCCCCGGCTCACGGAAGGAATGAACACACTCAGTTTGTTACTTGACCCTGCTAGCTGCAAGCAATTTACACACAGGCCAGAAGCAATTTATGAGCTTTGCTCCTAACCAGTGTTTCTATTTTAACAGGACTTAGATCAGCAGGAAGATGAATTGCCAGCACCCCTTAACACTAGGTCCTCGGAAGACTTGGGAGCTGCCTGAACGTGGACCGAGAGGAAAAGCAATGGGGCAGAAATGCTCTGTGGTAGAAGGGGGATGTGCAAAGGAGCAAGGGTCACAGCAACCTCCCTGGCTCTGGTGAGCCTGGGTGATGCCTGTGGCTTTGCTCACAGGGAGTTCAGGGAGCTACAGCAGCTCCCACGGGATTCACTCTGGTCTGGGCAGCATCCGTGCTGGCAGGCTGGGCAGAGCGCTCCCAGCATTGCAGAGCCTTTGGAGAACAGGGAACCTCTGAGCTCCAGCCTCCCTGCTCCGAATGTGGATCAGTGACAACTGATATTGTCTCAAAACATCCCACCCCTCCTGTCAGCGTGAGAAGCGGGGACTCTCCCAGCCCCTCGCCGTGGTTCGGCCCAGGCAGCTGGCTCACCCGCCTCAGCCCGGCTGGCAGAGCTGTGCAGGAGGGTACGCGTAAGCCTGTGCTGAATCCGCCTCCTGCTCTGCAATCTCACGGTGCAAAAACAGATGGGCACCACTGATGGCAGATGGCCACAGTCCCTCTTCTGCCAGACCTCCAGTCCTCAGGAGGCTAAGAAATGGGGTGAGGAGAGGGCAGCTCACAAAACTCTGCTGTGTTGTTTCCCCCTTTGCATGCAGGGCTGTTAGACAGCAAGAAGAAAGCAAAGGGGATCTTTTCAAGTCTCTGGAAAGGTCAGGAGATATCTAGCTGGTTTTAGGCTCCGTTAAGTTTTCTTTAATATTCAGGATGCAGAATCCTAAACAGCCAGGGAGCATCTGAAAGTTTTCCTGAACAGGCACCCATCACTGCATGAGCCTTAGGCACTGGGGCAAAGCCAAGGGCACACGAACAATGCTGCCCACGGCAGCTACCAGCATGCAGGTGCTCCTCCGCCTCAACTTCATGGGCATGCATACCCATGTGCTCTTCTGTCGTTGCTTAGAGAGCGCCTTACTTGCGTCATGACAGGGAGGAGGCTTTCCCAAGTCCCTGAATCTGCACAGAAATCCTCTCCCAGCTGCTCCTTACTGCACTCCTGCCTTCTCTCCCATACTTTACACTCCCAAACTCTCCCCACAGAGCAGCCGTAATCCCCCCAGTGCCGACAAAGCAGCGGAGGGCAATGACATCCTCCTGTGTGCCCAAAGCCTGCGGGCACGCCAGCCCCCCCAAACACAGCACAGTGCCAGCCCCAGCTCACGGGTCACCCCACGCCACTCGCCTTTGCAGACAGGCATCCTCAACACATGCAAGCCCTTGGCCCCTGTGCAACGCCCATCTGTTGCTCAGCGGACAAGTACCAGCAACCCTTCTGCCTCTAAGAGACAACCGAGCTACAACTTCAGCTCACATCTGGAGTGCAGATGGGTGCTGCACGAATGTAGGTGCAAACCTCACTCATCCCATCTGGGCAAGCTGGTGTGTACATGCAGTTACCTCCACTCCACCCAGCTGCCCTCTCTCCCGTTGGCCTGGGCTCTCCTTCAACGGAATGGAATTACTGCAAGACCTGATCAAGCATATGTACTCTCTCTTTAGAAAGACAGGCAAAGAGCCATAATAATTTCCCATTTATTGAGCTACTGAGGAGAAGGAGAGACAAGATTCTAATCCTGAAACAGAAGAGCCTGCACGTGACAAGAAAGGGAAACAAGAGACTGAGATAGTAATAAGCCAGCAGAAAAAGGATCACACCATCTTTTTTAACCAAGAGCTAAATCCTCAACTCAATGAAGGGATCAGACCTCAGGCATCTCCCTCTGGCTCTGCCATCCACTCTCACGGTGACTGCAAAACCCACCTTACAACAGACGGGCACTCGCAACGTATGAAGGCCAACGCATGCTACACTCTAGCTAAAAACTGGCACAAATTCTGATGCTGGTGTAAACCCCAGCACAGCAAATGCTGGAAAAGCCCCAAGATTATATGTACTCACATGAGAACTGAGTCAAGGAAGGATCAAGATTTGGTCCGGGCAGAAAGGCAAGGGCAGGGAGGGAGGGACCTGGGCCGTGCTGTCCCTGAGGATGACAGCCTTCCTCTGCATGCGGGGTACCCACGTGCGTGCATCCTGCCCTACTTCCACCACAGCTCTGAACTCCCTTCAAAGGAGAGTTAACCACATGATTCAGCTGCAAAGCCAGACACAGCTCACTTAGCATTGCCCTCGGGACTCGTCTGGCTTCACCGCCTTCGTCAGATCCTGCCTGGGTCAGGATGAAAGCTTACCCAACCCAAAATACAGCAAACTGAATCGGCGGGGGAGATAAACCCTGAAATCGGCCAGAAGGGGAGCGAAACGCATTTTTTCTGCTTGAATGCTACCTGGGGGCTGGCCTGTTTTCCCTCCACCACCTCCTGCACTACGCAAGGACTCCCAGCGCTGAAGCACGGCCCCGTTACTTTTTCAATTCCAGGATACGCACAGGGGATCTAATCCTGCAGCCCTCACCAAAGCTCTGCCTCACTCCTCTGCAAGCTTAGCCTGCCCCAGGTTGGAAGGAGCAGAGGATAAGAGTACTCCTAGGAGCCCTGGATCCATTTCTTTAGAGAAGAGGCACTGATTCAGCTGGCTGGGGTAGGCATTCAGATTTCTTGGGTTTCCCTTTGACCCTTCCAAGCAAATAGGCTTCCTCCTGGTTCAAAACCAGTCAGGACTCTGTAGCATGGCAGAACCTCCTGTAAATAACATCCCTGGCTCAGATTTAGGGTGCTACTACAGGCATAGCTTCCATTAAGTCAGAGAAAAGTAAAGGAAACTGGGCAAAGTAGTCAGTAAATAAATACTTAACTGAAAACCTCTACCATCACAACAGGTTCTGCCTCACAAAATACCCTCTGCTTCCCAAGTCGCATGCTTGGCCACACGAAGCCAGATCTTGCAGGAACCTACAGTGCCACATCACGGAGAGCCCTGACTCAGACTGCAAGCGGGAAGCAAAAGCCACAGCTGCAGTCACCGTGGGGTGCCCCATGTCAGGGACCCCTTCCCACTGTCCTGATGCTTTCAAGTTTTCCCACCAGCAACATAAAAGTATTGAATAGGCACATGGCAAGAAGGGCCTAGGTTGCCCCCACACACCCAGTGAAGGACAGACCCTGAACTAGCTGCCCAAGCAAGAAGAGCTCCTCAAGCCTACCCACACAGCCGGCCGCAGCCCCTCCTTGCTGCGCAGCCACCCGAAGGCAGACTGGCTGGGCAGACCCTGCACACTGGACAGCCAGCTCACAGAGCAAGACAGGGCAAAGCAAAGGCAGGTTTCCCCAGGGTACCTGACACGGGGAAGATGTGTGGGGGTGCCTTTCCCTTCCCCACACTACCACGGATGAAGTCCAACAGCAAGGTTGCAGCGCTGCAGAGCTCTGCTGAAGAGCTGCCTCCAGGGAGTGTGATGTGAAGGGGGGCCAAATCTCAACCCTTTTGTCTAATGGCTGCACAGAAACCACAGACTCCGTGTTCCTCTGGCAAAGCTGGGCCCGCACAGTTCATGTTCAGCTCACCTACCTCCTAGCCTGGCATCGGCACGTGTTTGCCTGTGCTGCCTTGCTCATTCAGCCAGCCAAGAACCACTCTGGGATGGGGAAAGGCGAAGTGAGGAAAAGCAAGTGGGCTGCTCATTTGCCAGCACAGGTAAGCTTGGAGGGACCTTGTAGAAAACTAACTGAGCTGGAAAGGGAGGGTAGGAGGGGGATTCAAGAGGGAAAGGGAAGTAGTCTGTACATAAAAAACCCTCCTCCCTTAGCATTCAGACTGCTTGGCAGTTTCAGCATCCTTACAGGATGAAGATCCTTCCTGATCTGAAGATGTGAGTTCAGAAAATCCATCACAGTGAAGAGATATGTGGCCTCAAAGAGACTCACATCTTCCAGCCCTGCGTTGGTACAAAGACACACAGCTTTATGAAAGGTACCAATAATGATGATCTGGTTTGCCACTCTGCAGCCACAGCAGCAGTGTGGGAACATGACTAGGAGGAAAACAAGGACTGTCTCCTTGCCAAGGCTGTTTTTTCACTGCCAGTGGGCACTTCTGTCCAGAAGAGCATAGAGGCTATCTCACATCAGATCTGAGCCACCCTCCCAGCCCTGCACACCAGACAACCTGCAGCTGAACCTCAGCACCATGGCCATGAATGCTATCAGAGCCCAACAGAAGAGGCTCACCCCTTTCCTCCCTGGATGACTGTCACAGCTGAACCAGCAACTGTCACAGCTGAACCACTGACTGGCAGACTGGGCCTCCAAGCTCCTTGATATTTGCACCCCTGTTCAGCAATTGCACCTGGGCATCCTCTGTATCTTGCTGCAACCTACCAGGCTGATCGGAATAATGAATTAAGGACTTAAAGCACTGCAGGGCTATGGAGCACAGGGTAGGAATAATTACGACTCCTGTAAGCCTGACAGACAGCAGAAAAGAAGGGACAAAGCCAAACCTGGGAGACCTTAAGATAAACAAGAGTTTTGCCTTTGACTGCAGCAGGTGGGATCCAGCTCAGACGCCAACAGCCCCGCAGGGATTGTCACTCACTTGCACCCCAACCAGGAAAAACACCCAGGCAGCTCCCACATGACGGAGTTCTTCTTCATGAAGTCTAGGATAGAGGAAAGTCAATGACAAGTTGGGAAGAGGCAGTGACAGATGAGAAAGCTAATTACACCCGACCTGACTAATTAACGCTGACTTTCAGATTAAAAAATCCTCACTAGTGTTCCATTTCAATTACTCAGTTGTTCCTTCTTACAGCAAAAAGGAAGCCTTGTGCATCAGCAAGCTAGAAAGAAAAAAGGAAAGAAAGCACAGGGCTAGAAGAGGAGGGAAAGACAATTTCTGTAATATGGGAGATTCCTATCGACAAAATAATTAAACTTCACATTCATTTCTCCCATGGGCAAAGCTTTCAGAGCAGAGCTAGCAGTTTTGTGGTCCTATTTGTATTCCTGAAAACTCTTGGAGTTTCTACCAAAGGCAGCTTTAGGTCCCTTTGTTAGCTACATAAAGTTCCTCTAAGAGGGAGAGAAACAGCCTTTGTGCTTGTAAAATCATCCTAAGAGCATCCAGCTCCTTCAAAAAGCCACCTCTCTGTAACGATGCGCAGTTGATGGACACAGTGCCTCCCAGGCCCTGTTACGCTGAAGAACACTGTACACAGCTCTGGCCGTGTAAAACCACTGGAAGGCATCATTAACGTGTATCTTCTCTGAAGCCGGGCTCCGCAGTGCCGCTGAGACTCAGGACCCGAGTTTTGCTCTGCACTTGAATCACTGAGACTAGTCTAGAAGCATTATATTAAAAGAAACCAAGACAGGCTTCCTCAGGCCCCTGCTCTCCCTTTATCAACACAGCTGTAACTGAGTGCACGGAGTAAGCTGTGTGTTGCCAGCACAGACCACCTGTCATGAGTGGGAAAAAATCAAACAGTAAGGAGGAATTAGATACAATTTCTGAGCACCTAATTGGAGGTCGGACTTTCAGAGGTGTTGCACTCCTGGAAATGCAAAGCAGGCCCAGGACACCTCAGACTGGGCACCTGATCCTGAATCTCCTGAAATACTTCTGAAATCACTGGTTTCATTCAGCTATTGACCAGAACCAGCGCCTGAGGGTACAACCTAGAACCTGTTTCAGTGAGATACAAGCCCAGAGATGCACATGCTGCTTAAAGGCACGGGTTTAAACTGCTGGCTGGGCTGGCTCCACCATTATTAATCAAGTAGGTCTACTTTTCTAGCTGTACAGCACAATGCAGCAACAAGGCTTTATCTATTTTCTTTCCGGGCCCTTTGCATTTCCCTTCCCACTTGCTTTAAATCCTTGGTAAGATGCACAAAAACATCACCAGACCCCAGGCACTTTGCAGATCAGAGTAACATCAAAGTGCTCCAGCAGCACAGTGCCGTTGGAATTGCAGCACAATGATGTAAATACGTGTTTGCTGGGAAAAAAGTTCAACAAAATTATTTTTTAAAAAAATACACATATTTAAAGCTCTATCATCCGCAATTCTACTTGCCCACAGGAGGGAAGACAATAGATAGGGCTGTGTACAGGATGGAGGATTGTCTGATCTCCCAGGCTTGATGAAATCAAGTACGTCCATGCACACTCACTCCTAACTGAGGTGTACTCTTTCACTGCTGACTGTCTTACCCTTCCCTCCCCTTACAGGCATTTTTTATACCCTGGTTAAGATAAGAGCAGCTGGAAATGGAAGGAACCAGTCAGACTCAATGATCTTAAAGGTCTTTTCCAACCTAAATGATTCCATGATCTACCGACCTGCTTTCAGAAAGGACAAAGCCTGGTTGGAGCACACTCAGCCTACGACATCGAGGATCTCCTGCCTGCAATTGCCTCCTATTCCAGGTGTCTGACAAGCACCAATTAGATCCACTCATAATTGCCTGCCAAAAACAGTGTGGAAAGATTAGCTACAAAGTCAAGCACTCACCAGTCAGGAAATGCCAAATTCAGGGCTGACGCAGCATCCTTAATTTGCTCTCCTTCTGTAAATGCTTTGCAGCGCAGTTTTTCCTCCAAGCCCAGTGTCCAAAGGCAAGGACTCTGGCCTCTACCACTGCATCTGACGGATGATGCTCCCCGAACCCAGCAGCTATTTGCTACCTTGTTCTCTCCTCATTGTTCAGCGTGTGGTCTCACGCCTCATTTCCTGCACGCTGCTCATGCCTGGCTCAGAGGCAGAATTATTAATTTCCTCATGAGCTTTTCAACACTGCCTGTCACGACAGAGTCTGAGGGCTGAACAAACAGGACTGAACTGAATCTTCTCCTAGCATCTCTGAGAAGGAGGGGGTGGCGTAGTCCGCATCTCACAGATGCGATAGATCAGAAGGAAAAAAGAATAGACACTTATTTTGGGTGCCTAGTTTGACACACAAGATACCTAATTTCTTAGAGTGCACAGAAGAGCACAGATGGGGACTGTGTGCAACAAACCGCAAACTCTGCTTTGTTCTGCGAGCATAATTTGAGCTGTAACATCAAGCGTAACCGTTGTTGTGCAACGTAACCTCTGTGCTGGCAAGGGACATCCAACCTCCACGATGAGAGCCAATTTCATGCAATTTATGCTAACCAGTGCCATGTACGGCAGTACCTGGGACACCTCCGAGAGGCTTAACAGCGCCAGAGAGCACAAGGACCATCAGTTCCCTCCTCTCTCTTTACCTCTAACCTGGCCATGTGGACAAGGAACAGGCTGGAGAAAGGGACTGCAAGATCAGTCTATGGGGAAAAGGGAGACTGGTTTAAAAGGTGTTTGCTTTGCTATGTGAGAAGCCACTATCTGCACACAGAACAGACCAAGAAGAAAGTGGACAGAAGAATGAGGTAACCTTACAGCTGTGATCCACACAAGGATGTACTGCAAAAGCAAAAAGTAGAGCAAAAGCAGCTCTACTGTGCTTTGCTAGCAGTAAGACGCCTGCAAGTAAGAACTAGCTCAGCCATCCCTGTTCCCTCTTTTAACACCACACTTTCCCTGATCGTTTCCTTAATTAGGAAAAAGAGTGATCCCACAGCCTTGGATCGGGGGGAGATCTTCATATGGCACTCGTTCGGGAAACTGAGGCAGCCCCAGTATGGCTCCAGCAGGCACCAGCCGTGAGGTCTGTCCCAGGGTGATACTTCCCAAGTGACTCCAGGAGGAACCTGTACCTTGACAGATTTAAAAAAGAAGTCCAAAAAGACAGAATAAATTGCCCCAAAATACTTGTTTCAAAGTACTGCAACTGGCACTTTTCAAAGACAAAGGTCACCAGGATTTACTGGCACCAAACCGTGCATCCCACGATTGCTGCAGAGCTAAACCTACACAAGAACTTTGCTAACATGCATGTCATTGCCAAAGAAAATTAATTTCCTGATAAAATAATTTGCTCCTGGTTATTTTAACTAATGATTGTAGGTGTCAGAAGACAGCTTCTTGGTTATAATCTCACGAAACATGCCTTGCAGCCTTGTGCCATGTTTACCACCAGAGTTACTTGCTTGTGTTAAGGATAAGGCCCTGCTGTCACTCAGGCACGTGGCACTTACAGGTTTCTGCACACAGACGCTGAGCAAGCTGAGACTCTCATATGCTTCCAAAATGACTTACCTAACCACTACAAAAATTACTTAGATTTTGTCTAAGTCCCAGCCACTTGCTGTTGCCAAGCAAAGGCTTGGCTTCTGTCTTAGCTGTGTGCCTCTGGGTGCCTCGACACAGACTTCAAAGGCACCCTGGATCCCACCTACCAGGGGCCCAAGATAACAAGCTTGTTAAAGGTGTGTGGATTTCCACGCTCCAGTGTCTACCCCCGAGCACCTGTGTTCATAGCAAAGCCTTTACAGATCATTAAATACAGATGGCTGCCACAAACCAGGGCTTTGTATTATTATCCCAACAAGTGTTACCCATTCCAGGAAGGAATCTCAGATCATAAGAGAGGATTCACCAGTCCCCAAGCCCATGGAATAAACTGCCACCCCCAAAGCTTGTGTAGCTGCTCTTTTATAGATAAACTCAAGCTTCCCACACCACTGCCACCCTGAAAAGGAAAGCCAAGTCCTGCTGTCAGCGCCTGCCAGTCATTTATTATTCCACTCGGTGTTCAGGCTCCCCAGTTTATGTCACTGTGGGCACTGACACCACTCCACGCTCAGCTGCACGATTCCCAGCTCTGACCCTGCTCCCCACACCTGCTCCTTGCAGCGGGATTCGGAAGTATGAAGACAAGGGCTGGCTGTGCACTCCCCTCCATCTGCAGCTCCCCAGCAATAGCCTGCTTGTGTGCACGCCGTGCTTCTGGGACTAATCAAAACAGTCTCTCCTAAAGGGCCCTCTCCAGAGTCTCCCCATAAGCTGCTGGTTCATTACTGAGAAAGAGGAGGGCAATTTCTTCCTCACCCGTGCATGTGAGCTGCTTGCTCGCCAGTAGCCTAAGTGGCAGTTTGTGCTGAGAGGACTTTCCTGGTTGTGGTTCTGTAGGCATAAAAATGAAAGGTAACGCAGGAATGCCAACCTATGCTGCCAGTCCTTCTTGCCAACCACAGCACGGCAACTATTTCATTTCCACTTCTTGCCACTCCAACATAAAAAGTACAATTAAGGTTAATAGAAAATGTTGCAAGTACTCCCCTTCACCTGAAGTGCCTACGTTCAGCCAGCTCTGCTCATGATGCTCTGACCTTCCAGGAAAAGGAGGTACAGGTAGAAAATCCCATCTGCACATGTGTCGGAGTCGTATGGGTCAGAGTGTCTCACTCCAGCTGCTACCTAGCCTCACTCTGATGGATTTAAAGGTCTCGCCTTTTTGCTGCTATAATTTACCGACATCAGAAAATGCCAGATTCACAACAGGAAGGCTGTAAGAACTGCAATCTGTGCTGGGGACACAGCTCCCACAGCATTTCAGTCACACTCAGCTCTTCAGCAGGGCTGTCCACATACCAGCACGGAAGAGGAACGGGTGATGCTGTAGTCCTCTCATACGTGAAGGAGCGGAGACATATCCGAGGTCATTCATGCACCACTCCAGCTGAGCTCATCTACGGTATAGATATGGCCTCTTATTTCTGAGAATACGAGGGCCTGAATTTTGCGGAGAATTCATCCTGACAGTCACTACAGCTGAGTGGGAATAACTGCAGCAAACCATGCTCTATTGTCACCCATGGAAAACTTCCCACTGGATCAGGAGGGACTCAGAAAGCAGCTTGTAGCTGGCTGGCTCTCAGCAGCCTACAAAGTGGGATCTGAGCAGGTATATCTTTCTTACCTCCCACACTTCTCTCTGAAACATATGCAGCCAGCTGCTCTCCTCCCATGAAAACCTGGTGCTTCTGGAATTAGATGAATGAGTGCTGCTTTTTCATCTTCCCAGGATCAGTGAGAAATCTGGAAGCAGAGGTGTAAAACCCAGAGGCTGGAGAGCCTCTAGTGCCATGGCTCACTGCTCCAGAGCAGGACCTGGGTGAACACAAGGATTTTCAGAACAGAAGGAAAATTTCCTGAGGGGAAGGGGAGGATGTGGAGACAAGACAAGATGCCTCGGTGCCTGAACAGCACGTCGGCAGATCCCCTGCCAGTACAAGGACTTAAAGCTTACTGCCAGCTGCACCAACCATGCAGAAACTCACATTAAATGTTACCATGGCTGAACGAGCACAGTCCTGCAGACCTTTAGCAGAGGAGAGGGAAGGGTCTCAGAATAAGCAAACAGGCTTTAATGACACATTAATCTCAGGGAGAGTCCAGGATGTTTCCCAGTACAGACGAGACACCAAGAGCTGGTTCCTGTTAGTCCCTGCGCAAGGGAAGAAAATGTTGCTGGCGGCAGCAACTGCCAGTGAAGCCATGTCTGTAGGATACAGATTTAGGCCACCAGGACTAAGCTGAGATGGCAGCAGTGGCCCTTCTCTCTCTCCTCCTCTCCTCCCTCCCAGCAGACTTGGAGGAGCGTGATCCAAGCCTAGCACAGGAGTAGTTCACAAAGAGGCAGACATCACTCTTGTCCCCATTCCCCTTCTACGACCAGAGATTCAGATATCAACAGCCACAGGAGCTGCACAAGCTCAGGAGTTACTGAACAGCTATCATCCAACCCAAAGGATACCAAGGGACTGCCGTCTGGCACAGGATCAAAGTATTTCAGGCAATTGTTCCCAGTTCCTTACTGCATCCCACACTTCTCAGCCAGGCACTCACAGGCTGAGGTGCTACTTGTGCGAACTGCAGGACCAAGTCCTGCAGTTAAAACACAGAAGTGAAGGAAACATTCATAGCTCTCCTATTAGTTTTTCTAGTTTTCGTGGGGCAAACCACATCATTTGCTTCTGAATTGTTCTCATATTCTGGAGTCTGAGACCCCATTTTCCATCCTTTCACAACACACCTTGACTCCAAGCCTCCTGGGATCACCCTCCACAATCAAACACAGGCTATTTGTGCACAGACACTTACAAATTGATTTTCAAAGAGACTCTCCACTGCCCTATGCTGAACTGGGACTATGTCTGGCCCTCTGGAAACCAGGCCCAGTTGGCCGAGGAAGGGAGCAAACTCACGGCAGGCACTCCTCAATCAGCCAGAGGAATGGAAATGCAAACAGGACCAGGATCTGCATCATAACCGAAGAGAGGGGACTGTAGGCAGGTGGTGTACACACAGGAATGAATTTAGCCGCATGCATGCCAAGATTTGGATCCAGAAGGAATGATCTCCCTCACAACACATCAGAAATACAGGAGAAATACAAGAAACAGCAAGAGGTCTGTAGAGGAAATGTCATCACAGTCTTAACTTAATCTGTCTCTGCTACTTACAGTATAGCTCTCTGTTACTGGAATCTAAATAAGGTCAAATGCTTTACTGTACCACTTACACAGAAACCTATGCGATGAACTCTGCAGTTAGTGTGAGGCAACTTTCATCAAGGAATTGGTTCCATGTAGCAGATTTACAGGAATGAAGCTTCTTTTCTTTAGCTTAAGCAGTGCCACAGGGGATGAAACATTTACTTGCTGATCTATCTTGTTTCCAGTCGTCACAGGCTGGTGTTTTATAGCTCCCTACCATGCTGCAGCATTTCTACCGTGCTCTGTGCACAAGTCTATTGATACAAAAGTGAAATGGACCAAAGACCACCAAAGACCACAGCTCAGTTGCCCACTTGCTGCCTGTCTCAAAGAGCCCCATGTGAAGTAACAGAGCTGAGATGTAAGGGTTGGGACTTGGAGAAAGAGAAGGGGTGGCCTTGGAAGTAAAATTCAGTTGGAATGTGGGGAAAAAAAGGCTCGAAGCATGTACACCAGATTCCGAGACACTCCAATTTAAAAGCACATCCATAGATTTGACACTCAGGTGAGCCCAAGGCACTGACAAGTGCTCAGTGGGCCCTGAAGAACCACGGCGTGCAACACCCGGGCCTGGAGTCTGGAAATTGCAACTATTGGCAGGGAGCACCAGAAAGAGCAGCTTTCTGCATGGTCCAGGAACCAGCCCAAGCTTTCCAGCAAAATAGCTTTAGCTTTCAAAACAAGCTGTTGTCTATATCGTCCAGGCTCATGGCCCCCAGTTTAAATGGAGCCCACTGTTTTATTGAGTCACTTTCATGCTCTTGTGGGCCTGTCCACCCTTCCATTTCAACTCAGCCATAAAAATTGGCTTGGAGATTAAACTTGGCGCATGAGTTGTTAGCTGGAGAGCAAGTGGGAGGGTGTGCGAGGAAAGGGAAAGAGGTGGCAGAGGAAATATGAAGACAGAGGATTTGGCCAGGTTTGATTTACAAGCAGGCGCCGGGGCTGCTTTGGGCTTTTCTCGGACGCGTTTTAAAATGCCCTGTTGGGCTCTAGTTCAAATCTGAGTTTGCAGCCCCATCTTCTTCAGGAATTCATTCGCCCTGTTAAAAGGAGGAACAAAACAACAAATAATTTGATTCAGGGAATCGAGTATGCTGTATGTTCAGCAATACCTGAAGCAGTAGAAAAGATTAGGTGGTGTTGGCTTTTTTTTTTCCCTCAAGTTGTCTCCACAGTCCTTAATACAGCACTCAAAAGCAATTCATTCTCAGCTTCTGGGTGTAAAACAGAGCCAAGAAACAAGTCAACGTATAGCACATCCCCCCAGGAGCAAAGAGCACTTTGCATTTGTGCATCATATCAGCTTCTATCAGAGAGCATAAACCCTTTGCAAACATCTATCAGATCCAATTCCCTTCCTCCTCTAGGGAAATAGGTCGGATTATATGCAAGTTTACAAATGAATTAAGCAAGGCTCCACAGTCTAGCTCCAGCTCTGCAGGAATTCTGCCATTACTTTTGCTGACTTTAACAGAAGCTAAATACAGACCAGGCAAGTTACAACTAGCGTTGTTGAGCTTCAGTTGCCATTTGGGGAGCAGCAGCGGTACCTACAACTCCAGCTAACAGTGACACAAACCGGGAGCCCAGAAACTGAGGCATCCAAAACCCAGAGTCATCTTTGCTACAGCAACTTTCCAGATCTGCTCAAAATCACAAGATTTGTGCAAAGCAACGACAGGACTCAACTCTTCCCAATAATCTGTTTTGATTACCAGATGCCCCAGCTCCTCCCAGGCTCAATATCATAAAGTGTAAAGAAGTTAGAGAGGCTTCTGATGCTAAAACACATGAATATCCTTCTCTGCTACTGGTCTGCAAACACACAGATCCTTTAAGAATATGGGAAGGCAGGGGGAAACAGGGCTCCTATGATACATTTTTGTAGATAGACTGTGAAAGAAACAATTTATTGAGGCAAATGAGCCTGGAAATGAAAGTGCCAATTTAATATAGGTCATTATTATTATTTATTAAATATATATGACCACATATAGATGAAGAAACAGGGACTCTGTGACTTGCTAGCCCAACATCAGACAGCCAAGTGAGCTCAGAGTAAAACTAGAGATCTCGCAGAACCCTACTCTGTGTTCAAGTCAAAGAAATTTCTGCTATGCAAAAGTAAGATGGGAAGAAAACCTGTGGCAGCACCAGACAGGATGCCCTGAAGCCCATATAAACTCGTCCCATGCAGTCATCTTAGCAGGTAGATCCTTGGCTGACATTCCCAGTAACAAATCCAAAGTGACCTCACTGACGTGACTGCATTTACGCAGAGCGAGTGAGATCGCAGCTGCAGAACCAGGCCCCAGAAGCAACAGCATCCACACCCTGAAGTCCAGGCAGAAAAATGATTCTCACCTCGAACTCTCCCCCATAAAAAAGCAGAAAGTCAAGGCCAGCAGCAGTTTAAGAACCAGACGACTGCCAGTATGTCTTCCACCCCCTGCAAACGCATTGGCCTCTCCCCCTTCTCCGCTATTTATGTAACATGAACTGCCTTCTATTTAGGAGGACTTGTTCTCTATTAACAGAGCTTGGCAAAGATCAGGAATCAACCGTGCCAACTTTCAAGCCTGCTGCCTTAAGGCAGATGGCAGGGAAAGTATCCCAGCCTTGTTCCCCAAACCTCTTCTCCCAGCAAGCAGAGATAACTCAAAACAGGAAAAAAGGGTCGGGTATCTGTGAAGCCCTAATTTCTTTAGTGCAGGAGACTGACTGTGTCTGGGGTGTCTGGCTCTGCAATGGACATGCTTGCCACCCCACGGACAAGCAAAGCCTGCTGCACTGCCAGGGTCCGCAGGCTGACAGCAAGGGCACAGGTTTCACTGGAAGTTTTATACTTCCAAAGTTACAAGAAGAATGAGGAGATGCTCTGCCCCTCCAAGCCAATGGTGCTCCTATCATCAAAAAAATCAGCACTGCTTATGACTAGCGCTGAACTGTACCTTTATGGGAAAGCAAATCTCTCTGGCTCAGCTGGAAGGACACGATTCCCGCAGTTACTGAAGACCCACAGCATAAAACAAGAGCTGCGGTTGCAGAGCATCCTCTGCTTCCCATCAGCAGAAGATAGCTGCTCTGCCATCCCCACCACAACGGGTCTCCCAGGAGCAGTTCCAGTGCCTGGGGGTTCGAGTCACCCCCGTGAAGGCGGATCGCACTCAGCTACTGGCAGGAACAGAGACAAGTGGACTCCTGAGCTGCCAGCTGCTGAGTGTCCAGTTCTGGTGAAATCCATATGACAGGCAAGTGCCTTGTTCTTGCAAACGGAGGGCATCACCCCCAGCTCTTAGCAACCAAAATTAAACCTCTGAAGCTCGTTTTGCCAAACTTTTTGTGTCTATTTTCTCCCGTTAATGGTGTGGCACTCCAGTTATTAATCTTTTCTGTTTTTCAATACTATAAAAGTATGACTCAATAGCAGTGCCGAGACCTCAGAACACTTCTCTCACGGTGCTGCAGAGGACAGTTAATGACAGTATGACAGGCAAGATGGTCATAAATAATATTCTACCAGGCGCTAATTCAGACAGTTGCTGTAGCTCATGCCTGAAGCACACTGCCATCAATGGGACAATTTACAAACTCACAGTTAAGCCCATGCTGAAACATACCCTGGACTGGGGTCAATGGAAAGTCTCTCGCTGACTTCACCTATAGCTGGATTAAGCACTTAACTCCTACATTGTCTCCTCCATGTTCCTGAATTATTCATTAAGGGCCAGACACTGCAATCCATACTCACACTGCACTTAATCTGTCCTTTAAATTGACTTGCATTAGTCTGAGTCACAGGCACCACAGCACCTTACTCTTTAAAGAGTCTCACTGAATGCAGCAGAGCTATTCATGAAATAAGGCACTCCGCTGCAAGAGGAAAGGAGGCAGGATCCAGCCCTTAGGAAAGACATCACTAAGGCTAGACCTCAGAGAAAATTCACCCTGGTAAAGCTGCATCAAGATGAATGAACTCAAGTAAATCTGTGTGAAATCAATCATTTAAAGAGATAGCCTGTTCTGTGGTATCACAGGGGAGACATAAGGGAGTGCTAGAAACTCATATTTTATTGCTCAACTTCATCACAAGGTCTGGAAACATTCCCCTGCCCCGGTCGCACATTCACAGAGCTGAACGGCAGCTTGCACCCACACCTCGTGAGGACTAGGACTGTTTTATTATCTCTCTGGAGAGAGACAAACAGGGAGGTGTGTGGGAAGGGAGAAGGCAAAGGACATGTTCCACTCCTCTTGACTGGCACAAAAGGAGTAAAAAGTAAACGGGACTGCTTGTCACCAAGGAGGTAGCAAGTACCCACACTTACCAGCAACTCCTTCCTCTGCCAACCTTGCCACTTCCAGTAACCAAGCCTCCCAGACTACATTACTGGCTCTGACCCTGAAATTCCCTGAGGTTACTTAAAGAGCAGATAAACTTACATCACAGGAGAGCCGGTTTCCGAGTACCTTTCACCACTGAGCCCAAATCTATAGTTGGATACTTTTAAATGAACAATAGATAAAAAAAATAAGCCGATCAGGTAAGTGAGAGGAGAAATCTTGTGCACTACATTGAGAAATATAACAGGGTTTGATTTTTTAAGAATGAATTAATCTCTTCAGTTCTCATTTATGTCAGTGCTTGATAAGATTAGAGGATTAAATCAACTGTATGCTAAATGCTTCATGCTAAAGAGAGTCTTGCTAGGATTTATTGCAAGTTGGCATGCACAGAGACCGTGGCAGCATCACCCAAAGACCCTGGGACTCACAGTAGGACCTGTTCAAACTTCTGCAATAAAAATCACAGCTGAAGCAGATTTTCCATATGCCGTCAAGGTATGAACTCCTATCCCTCTCCAGTTTCAGTCAAGCTTACTTATTAAGTACTTGTACCCAACAGGCAAGTCTTTGTATAAGCAGCACTTATCTCGGAGCACTGGCATCACAAGAGGATTTCAGATGTGCTGTGCTTTTTTGGATGCAAAATATTAACACCATATTCATGCCCGCCCTCAGAGCCACACTGAAATGCACACATCCCATCACTCTCATGCTATACAGTTACATATACGTACACACACATCACAGCTACCCCCATACACTCCTGCACAATACAGCTTGTTAAAAACACTTCTCACTGACAGTTCAGAAGTGACAGATACAGAAGTGGTCAAAGCTCTCCTGTAACTTAACCACTATTGGCCTGACAAAGGCATTTGTGATATTTAATTCATTAATGCTGAAAAAGTGCAAGATCTTGGGAGGTGTGGCCAAGGACATACCAGGTATTGAGAGAATGTTTACTGCCTAGCAAAGGCATTCCCCCCAAACACCTGAAAACTAAGATTTCACCAGTGTGAAATCCCTCATTTCTGCGCCCCCAAATTAGACAGAGCCAGTCAGATATTGTCACCTTGACTCCGTCCAAATGCCTTACTCCACTGTCGTAAAGAGACAGGATGCACAACAAGGGTATTTGTCAATATAGCCAAGAAGACCAGAGTATAGCCAGTGAGGTAAATCCAGATAGAGTGTCAGTGACTTCGGGTGGTAGGTTGTTTTTTTTTTTTTTCCCACCCCTGACGATGAATTTGGCCCTGTAGATTCCAGAAACTGAATCTCAATCTTCACCACAGTGGGCGACTGGAACGATGCTGATGCTACTTCCCAAACACCAGTCTGGTTCTCACATATTATACTGTTACATATTGCTCCGGGCCATCTGTCCCTTAGCTTTTCCCCATGTGCGTCTAAGTGAAACGGTCACAAATGCTGATGGCTAGTTTCCCCTTGAATCAATTCGGTATTAGATGAGCGTTCTCCCTCCGTGGTGGAGTATTTTCCCCATTGGAATACAGCAGATATTCACAGGGGCAGCAGGAAGAAAGGAGGAATGGATCTTTTATCATATTAAGCATTTCCATTCCACCTTTGTTGTGTTTTTCACTAGCTCAGGTCTGTTTTATTCCAGGCTTAGGGAGTCAAACTGTAAGCCTCGAAAGGGGTAAAGAGACTAGCTTGATGAGTCTAACCTCTGAAGATGCACCCAGTGTGATAAAAGAAGTGCAGCTATTGAAACATCTCCCTTCAATACAGTTATTGGGTTGCTAGGTTTCCATCTAGACACACAGCCTAAAAGAGCAATCAAAGGAAGCTGATGCTGTGGATAATATCTTTATCAACACTTCACAAGGTTGTCGGGGGGGAAGAGGGAAAAATATTGTCCCCAAGCAAAGTTCTCCTGGTGAGAATAGAAAGCCAGTTTCAAAAGCTCACCCAGTTTTTCATGGGAAAATTGTTTTAAAAAATTGAGCTTTTAGGGTAGCAGATTTTATGTGTATCAGCATGTGGCTTTGTGAGAAAAAAAGTCTGCCTGTTTATTCTGTCATTTGAATTGTAAAAGTACTTCTCTTCCAATACACAAGTCCTCATCCCACTTAACTAGAGTCATGTCTTGCGGCCACAGAAGAGGGCATGCATCAGCCTTGTTTTAAAGGAACTTATTTGCTTGCATATTACATTAAGTCCTAAGAGACTCAGTGCAGCTGTCAAAATACTATCCTAATAATTGCATAAGCTAAGGTTGCTAACCAGCACGCTGCTGTGCCTGTGCACAAAACAAACGTGCAAGTGACAGAGGATGCAGCAGCAAGGCAGATGCAAGGTCCTACACATGCCTGAGGGACCTGCCCCTTTCATCTTACTCCGTCTGTCCCAGCTTTTCAGTTATACTCAGCTCCCAGCAGCTCCCACCCTTCTCACGTGCTTTCAAATATCTGGGCAGTGACAACCAGTCCCACTCTTTTGGTTTGGTCATCACATCACCAAAGAGGAAAGAACATGAAAGAGTTCATTTTCTGCAGGACACAGGCTGTTTTGCTGGCGTGTCTTTGGAGACCACCTGGAATAGTAAGGGCCCAGGACTGGGCTGCAGTTGGGACTGTTGCTAAGCAATGTGATGCCCTAAGTGACCCGGGGTTTTTAGGCAGGGAAAGTCCATTTCCGCGTAAGCCAGTATAAAACAGGAAGGTTACCTCACATGTGCCAGGTACATGAGTCTGTCTACATCTTCTAGACAAACCTCTGACACCAGCTGCTGTCAGAGGTGAGGATCCTGCCTGGCTGGACCTGCTAACGTCCCTGAGCATGGAGAATGCCTCTGCTAGCTCTCCTCCTCCTCCTCCGGGAGGCAGGCCAGCCTTCCGTGAGGTCGGGGACACAAAGCTGCTCAGTTCTGGTGCCCAACTTTTCCCCCAGGAGCACAGCCCTGCTGCAGGCACAGCTCAATCAGGTTATTATAGAGGCAGCCCCCCCGGGAAACGCTCTCCTCTGTGCATATTCATCAACTCTCCAGAGCTTCCAGGGAGAGCTGGCTAAACACACAACTGAGGGATTGATCTGTTCTAGTCGCAGCATGGAAAAGAAAAA
>NW_009603392.1:0-9564 GCF_000690535.1 Cariama cristata
CTTTGAGCACCTTCCCTGGCCTGTTTTTTGGAACATGTTAAAAACCAAGTTAATTTGGTCAGCGACATTTTAACATAGCTAAAAGAAAAGCTGTGTATCTCCTGTTTCAATCACACATAGTGTCATTTGTATTTCAGAAATACTCAAAACTACTAGGGAACACACTGGAGAATATGACCTAGAAACAAGATTCCCATATATGCACCAGATACAAAAATAGATTCTTTTTATATAGACAGGAGCAATCTCTATTCATAAGAGTTCAGGAAATGCTGCTACCATTTTACAGCAAAACTATCACTGAAATGCTGTCTCTAGTTCTAATAACCATCATTCAAGGGGAAGGCAAAAGGTCCTTTTTAAATTCAGAGAGCGTAACCATTCCATAATACATTTACTACACAAACAACTGTGCAAAAGTGCCACTGATCTACACATGAATGCCAATTTTTACTGTCTTTTATTTAGAAATCCCTACAGCTGTACACAATTTACATAATTTGCCTGATACGTTTATCTCTAGATTGACAACATATGAAATTGCAGATTTCCTCTATACTCAGCTTTCTTCTGTCCAGGTTTCTATTTTGGTTGGAATACGAATAATAAAAGCAGGTTTGTTTCTGTTTTCTCAACAGTTTCCATCTGCACATCGATAGGTAGGTATTTTCAAGAACATGAATCTTGGAAGGCTAGTACCAGTTCTTACAACAATTGGAAGTAATTTGGTGAAATGCAGAAAGCTAACTAGCACAAGTGGAAGAACTGAGCTTGAATTTGCACCTCAGCTTTTCTGGATTCAGTCTTCCACCACGGATGCCTGTCATTCCTCCAGCAGAGTCAGAACTGCCAGCCCAGTCACGCTCATTGACCTATTTAGGGCAACTGTGAGAACTGTCACATTCCTGCATTTAAATATTTGTAGTAAGTTAAGGGAAAAAAATATTCTAAAGCAAGCATGCAGAAAATAACTTGGAAAAGCAACCCACAAGTCCCTGAAGTGTGGCAAATGAAGGAGGAGTAGCTGCCCTCACAGATGCCCCGTATGTTTCTCTCTCTCTTGTGCACTGTTCAGTAGTTAAATGTCTGTATTTCACAGTTCTTCGAATAAGGAATGGTTTCAGATACACATTTGCAAAAAGTGAACTAACCATCATGATTCATCTGTACATTAATGGTAAATATATATATGACCAGCCAGCTATTTAACTATGTCTATGCAGGGCAAGAGAAGGTTTGCATGCCCAGCTTGATTGAAGCCACCATGGCTGCTGCTGGAGTGACTTCTGACACCTGAGCAATCCTGACGGCTGGCGTGTGGCCACTGTCCCACCGCTCAGAGTGCCAAGATGCCTTCTGCCACAAACTGCTTGGGTAAAAAGTTCTTCCAATACCAGCTGTCTCAGCTTTTCCGCGTTGTGTGAAAGTACTATTTAAGAGAGTTGAATGTTTTCTGCCTAAGGTGAAATTTATGGTAAATGGTTTACGTTTAAATGCTAACACACAATTAATCTTTCCAAAGCTCCCACAACTGGCCATTGCCAGTACTGAATTTACACATGCAATCATTGCTCTGGCAGCCCTGAACTTGTCAGAAGTTCTCTTGTAAGGTACCAAATAAACACTGTTCTCATTCCTCTGTTAAGCATCCATTACTAGATTAAGGTTTTATGGTCAGAAGAAACCCTTTCACCACTGGTTTGACTTCTACAGAATACAAGCCATCAGTCTTCCTAAAAAAAAACCTGCTCTGGATCGGAAATAGTACTTTAACTAAATCATGTCTCATCTATGACCCTTGAACACTAAAAATATTGCCTTCAAGTCATTGATAAAGATACTAAACATTGCAGAGCTGAACAAAAACCCTGAAATACCATAAAACCATAAAATCATATCCTGGGCTGCATCCCAAGCAACGTGACCAGCAGGTCGAGGGAGGGGA
Organism: Cariama cristata; assembly: GCF_000690535.1. NCBI lineage: Eukaryota > Metazoa > Chordata > Aves > Cariamiformes > Cariamidae > Cariama > Cariama cristata. The sequence continues at coordinate 1,946 of NW_009603392.1, forward strand.
TTCTGCCCCTCTACTCTGCTCTGGTGAGACCCGCCTTGCAGTACTGCCTTCAGCTCTGGGGTCCTCAGCACAAGAAGGACATGGACCTGTTGGAGTGAGTCCAGAGGAGGCCATGAAGATGATCCAAGGGCTGAAGCACCTCTGCTGTGAGGACAGGCTGAGAGAGTTGGGGTTGTTCAGCCTGGAGAACAGAATGTTCCACAGAGACCTTAGAGCAGCCTGCCAGTACCTAAAGGGGCCTACGAGAAAGCTGGGGAAGGACTTTGGACACGGGGCAATGGCTTTAAATTGGAAGAGGGAAGATTTAGATTAGATATAAGGAAGAAATTCTTCCCGGTGAGGGTGGTGAGGCAGTGGCAGAGGTTGCCCAGAGCAGCTGTGGATGCCCCATCCCTGGAAATGTTCAAGGTCAGGTTGGATGGGGCTTTGAGCAACCTGGTCTGGTGGAAGGTGTCCCTGCCCATGGCAGGGGGGGTGGAACAAGATGGTTTTTATGGTCCCTTCCAACCAAACCATTCCATGATTCTATGAAAAGCACAATTATTTCATTATTCTTCACAGAAATATATGTTTTAAATCACATTTTCTCTAGTAACACAGGAGGCCTGCTTTGTTTTTTCCATTGCTTCAGTTTCTTAAAAGGAACAGTATGAATTCAAATATGTTATTGAAGGTAAAAAAGTAAGTCAACCAAAATCTGTAAACTCTCTTCAACATTAGATTAAATTTGTTTTTAATAAGCCCATGCTCATCAGCAATAGTTATTTTACGCTCAGTTCTTGATTAGTCAAACATTCTGATTTTACTCAATTCTTTATCAAAGGTTACAGTAACCAGGACCATTGTATTTTAAATAAGAGCCTTAACTTTAATCCAATCTTCCTGAACTTCTCAATTCATCCCAGATATAATAAAAAAAAAAGTACTTCCTCCCCACCCAGTTCAGCATGGTCCGGAAAGCTTTTACCAGAGTTTTTTTTTAAAAAGAACTGGCTGAGGTATTATTTGGACATTCCATTCTGATTTAAGGACCTTGACAAATTTTTAAAGCTTTTAACATATTCATTTGCTGTTAATAAAATGGGAAATAAGACTTCTCGTCAAGATAGATAAAACTAACATTTTAAAAATATCTACCATATTTATACTAACAATCTAATACCTCCACAAGTACCACTATTAAGGTACATCAGGAACAACAGAAAATCTCATTACTACTGTTCATAATTAATACGGATCAAGTTTCTTTTCTTTAGTGTCTTTTGCCTTTTTATTGCCTATAAACCCAGGTTTTGAACTTGGTTTCTATTATTGGATTTTGCTGTTTGTTTGGTTTTTTAAACTGCCAGTTTTCACGCCCCTGTAAGCCAGGCTGATTTTTAACCAACAGGTTTGCCTCAACATTGTTTATTTAGTGAGAGTTTAATAACATGTTTTAAGTAGCAAACAATCCTCATTCACATTTTAATGTTTAAATGTTTTCCCTTTATCCAGCTTCATTATTTCTATCATCCTTAAACCATCCCACTTAGTGTTGTGTACATGTGTTACAGGTAGGTCTCCATTAAGTTGTAGTTGCTTGTACCTTGACAATCATTCCTTTTTTCTTCTGCAGTCTGTTTCTTTAACCATTTCAAGATGATTAACATATACCTCTGTAACATTAGATGAACGCCCAGAATACGGAGATCACATCACCTCAGGATTTCCAAGAACAGTTTCGTACCAGCACTGAGACTAGTGCCTGAGAACGTTTTACTTGGATTGCAATCCCACCTGAGAAGCACCATCCTCACACCCAAAGAATGCATGGCTACTGGGTAAGGCACAACTTTTAGTGAGATTGTTGTGGTCTGTAGTAAATAACTAATAGTACTCCAAATATTGTTTTAAATGCTTTGGATAAAAAAGTCCTACCAGCAATTATTTGCCTCGAATTTGTCAATGACTTACAAAGCAGGGATATTATTTTTGGCAGTGGTCAAGACCACTTCTTTTGGACACTCAGTCCCACATTGATTACATGGAGTAATTTACTAGTTTGGTCACGCAAGTCTTTCTACTAGGTCAATTTTTACCCATAAATAAGCAGTTTCCATTTCTCTTGCTTATTATCTAGGTAACTGTATAAAAATGCTTTATTTGCTTCTCTTTTTCCTTGGCTTTATGAGTAGCAGGATGATACCCCAGCTAAAAATACCTCCGCTAATGCTAACAGTAATAAAGCTTTTAATGATCATCAGAAATGGCACGAGTTGCCCCTCAGAGTTACTGTTTTGGGTTCTGTACACAACAAAACCATACAAGATGAGAATTTGTGAAGCTTTTTTGTAATCTGCTTTGGAGTAAGATTTAATCTCTCTGGAGAATTTGCAGGTTGTGCACAACTGCATTACAGTTGCCAAAAATACATATTTTAAAACTTATTTTAAAGCAGTGAGGCCCCCACAGAATGGGATAAGGAACTAATCTAAATGGAAAACATCTGCACATCTCAAAAAACATGTTCAGCATAATTATTATTTATATGTGCTCAAGTTATGAGAGTGATTTCTATTGTGTCTTATTATGGAAAATCCTGGCTAGACTAAGAAAATATAGCATAAAAATACAGTTATTCGTCCAAATGGTTTAGATTTTAAGATAAGGAATTGCAGTGCAATTCCACAGCAGCTTGACCTAATATAATCAGCTTAGCCAGCAAAATGTGATCACTTTTTGGTTATTTCAGTTCTCTGCAGTGGCTCACCACCCGGTTACACGAACATTAGGGATGGAACAGGGATGTGCTGCTGGGTGAGAGGGAGGGTGTTAGAGGGAAGAAATGACAGGAGGTGGTGCCCCAGGATCCCTGACTTTGACTAAAGTAGCCAGGGAACTACACCCAAGCTCCCATCACCAAAAATTATCAGGCCCATGTAGTCTCTTCAGCCAAGGGGTACAGCAATAAAGTCGCACCTGTTCATAACCCAACAGCAGAATTCAAAGGTCTCATTCCCAGTTACAGCTGTTGGATAAATGCTTAAACATCTGGGCAACCAGTCCCCACTGGGAAAAGCCATCAAGTGGCTTTGAAGTGTAGTCTAGTACAATCCTGAAAGAGCAATTGTGCTGCCTCTAGAGTTGACCATAACCCAACCATGATTCAATGCCTTGATTTCTGTCATGCTGCTGACTTCTCCTCACCCCTGCAAAAACCCAGAGGAGCATAGATGGCACTGATCTATAAACTAATACAATTCCTTACATCTGCTACAGCACTCAAAACCCCAACAAAAACAATTACTCAACCTCCTATTCATTCCAACTTAGTTTAAGGTCTCTTGTACCAGTAAATTTAGCTGCGGATTTTAGACTGTCAGGTAGCATATACATGTCTGAGCTTCACACACAGCTTGGCAGAGATGAAAAGCACCCCAACCGAAGCAGTCCTGTCCTACACTGCTCACCACCGTGCTGGCTGGGGACTAAACCAGGCTCAGCCTCTAATTGCACTGTACAACCAAACTGAAGCAGTTCATAAGATGGTCCTAAAATAAGAAACCATATTCCAAAGTGAAACAACAAAAGGCATCCTCCTTTCAGAGTATTAACAAACCCCAGCTCACACAATTTTTATGCATCTTGTAATACTTTAGGTTTACCACTCTCTCATATGCATTGAACTCATTGTTTAGTCACAAGAACCGTGACATCAAAGTTGAGCTACTGGTATGGGTAAGCTTGTTTTGCTATTTGTGTGTATTTATGTGTATATGTTCATATTATTTTCTTGAAAGATATTGCTACAAAAAGTTAAAAATTACAATGAAACTCAAGCATAAAAGCAAAATCTAAAGCCTACTGCAGCATTAGAAGTAGACAATGCCATGAACTGCCTAGAAACATTCAATAATAAATTAGATAACTGGCCCAGGTGCTCAAACCAGGAATAAAAACATTTCATAGCTAATGAGACTTGTATGTGATTTGATACAGCTATGTGCTACAGTGTTCAGACACATCTCTCAAGTAAGTCTGTCCGCTTTCAGAAGAGGGTTCTTGGGGGACAGAGCGAGTGGGTAGCAGGCTATTTCTCAGTTCAGTAATGCTTTCATGATGTATTGTCTAGATTATTCCAATGGGGCAGGGGTGGAGGTGTGTGTAGAAAACTGAAGATGCACACACCCAACCCAACAACCTAGAAGTCCCATCTAAATTTACTGGTACAGGAATGCTTTATTTAGCTATAATATACATAAATCTCTGATACATTTATCATGCATAAAGTTTAATACTTGCATCATTTATAGTATAACCTTTGTTTACTTCTGCTAAACCATAATGATATTGCTGGTGATATTTGACAGCATTCACAGTCACTAATTCGAGTATTCTTTCAGAAAAAAAAGATGGAAGAACAGGAGCCAAGTAATTAACTAGCAATCCCAGGATCCCTGGAAATAACAGAGCCAATTTTCAACAACTTTAAATCTCTGCACTTGACACAAATGGTAAGCCAAGTTAAAGAGGGTAAGGTCCACTTACTTGAAGCACTAGAACCTCATTTGGGGAAAATTCCTATCGTTACAGTGCTTTCTAAGCTAAAGTCAATGTACAACTGAAGTACACAGACATATATTCCTAGCGCAGATCAGGCTATAGCTTCAAGCTGTTCACCAAATGAGGGGCACAGTCAGAATTCACACCTGAAATCGCTGCAGTTGAATTCTGCAGCAGAAGTGGGGAAAGAATGCTGCTTTAAATTGTATTTTTAACTCTGTTGTCCCCCTCTTCTTGAGATCTAATTTCCCATACTACTTTTTAACATGTACAATGTATGCAGCACATTTTTACAGCCAATAGTGTCCTTAGTTACTTAAGCCTTACAGAACAGTCTACCCTGTGTATTAGGATGAGACTTTTTTCATAGGACTTTTTAGTTTGCACATAATCAAAGCCAGTATCATAACAAAGAAAAACAACTTTTTACAATTCATCTTTTACATAGTTCCCTTCAAACAGCTAATACTCGTTACACCTCAAAGAAGGCTTTACCTCATTATCTGTTCCCACATCCAGCATCACAGGTAGACACTCGTGAGGTTTTACTCCTCCGCATGCCGTATAAAGTGCCAGTTTACCAACTGGAATGCCCATTCCGTAACAGCCAAGGTCTCCAAGACCAAGAATACGTTCTCCATCTGTCACCACAATAGCCTGGAGGAAGAAATAAAAGCACTGTAAATATCACTTCGTTGCTTGTATGTACTAAGTATCCCATTATCTTCCTACCATCATTTTGTAATTTTCATGTAAAAATTCTAACAGGTACAAACAAATCAAGAGTACAACAAAGGCCCAAAATTGTTTTATTGTATTTCACTGTGGTTTTGTTACACTATTCTAGACTCTTGCTTCACTGTAAATGGGACTTTAACATAAAACTTTTAAGAATACACAAGAGAGGTATTTAGCATTACATTACAAAGGAACTGGCATTGTTCCCTCCTACGTTTTTCTGTCAACAGTATGAAAACAGAATAGGAAGGGAAAGGAAGTTATCCACTAAAAAAGAAGAACCTCAGACTCCTGGGTTTTGTCATGGCTGTTTTCAGCAGAACCAGAGCCAGCCATGGCCTTTAACGAGGCTGTCTACAGCCACCTGGTTCTTACCGTTCAAAGATGTATTTCTTTTTCCCTTGAGCAAATAACGCACTCCATCATACTTATACATATGTGGAAGCATGTGTTTTCTTTGACAGAAATACAGTAATTCAGTAAACTCCACAAAACTGTCTGCACTAAAAAGGAAGATTTTTCATAGTAAAGGACAGAAGTACTCAATAAGGCAAGCAGCTGACAACACAGTAATTTTCTTGTCATACTCTGTGACAAGCCATTTTAGTTGGAAATTTAATATTTTTGGTGAGAGAGCTCATCAGGTATCATACGTGGAGAACTATCAACCCAAACACTAGAAGGGGCTCCCAAGAGATCTTGTGGAGTCGCCACCCTTGGAGATACTGAAAGCCCACTGGCTGGACACAGCCCTGAGTAACATGCCCTGGCTGACCTTGCTTGAGGAGGAGGATGGACAAGATGATCTCCAGAGGTGCCTTCCTCCCTCAACCATTCTGTGATTCCCTGAAATGCTGAAAAAGCATTCAGGATTTTTTTGATGCATAATATTCAATGTAATTGACCGATTAATCAGTAAAGGATGCCTATAGCTAAACAAGTAAGGGTTTAAAAGCCTCAAATTTTGGCTGTGACAGCACTGTTTCTATTTTTAAAATGAGCTAAGAAATCACTGAAATCTAATTGATAAAAAGCTTATAAAAATATCTTAACCAAGTCACCTTGGGTGCAAAACAGTGTCAGCTTTGTCATGCAACTGTGACTATACTTACCTTGACGATATTTTCTGGCCAGGATTTAAGCATTGTAGCGATGTGTCCCCGGTCATGGATAGTAATAAAAAGACCTCTGCAAATAAAAAAATACTTTTCATATAAACAGGCAATTCAATACTTCAGCATAAATCAGTTAAATGATAAATTAACTCTATGCAAATATGTTTCCAATATACATAGATTCAGTTCAATAAGAAGCGCTCTATTTTGTATGAATGAGTAAATTAAATGTTCTCAGACTTCTACGAAATGCAGACATGTAACTCAGTAAAGCTTCACTGAGCGATGAGAACCTGTAAAAGTCGTTTCTGAAAATTAAGTTTGATTTTAAAGCTCACTGAGCACTTGACCTGTTCAAATCTGCTCGTTAATTGTCCCAGACCACAAAACATGTTCATCATATGACAGTGATCACCAACACCCCAGCAGTCCTAATGTTTACAGACAAGAACAGGTCAAAGTTTTAATCTATGAACAAAACCTGAAATAAGCCATATATTATTATTACACAAAATAATTCAAGAGCATTCAGTTATGTGTTTAGAAAACAGTCTGCCTATTTAATTAGATTGTCCCTTTGGCACCCACAAAAGTGGGAAATTAACTTCTCTATATGAAAATCTCCTTGATTTGAAAGCATGCAGCACATCTTAGTGCTGAATATACTGAATTTTTACTTTGAAGAGTGTTTGAAAACTGTTCCTTTAGTTCCTTCAGTTCCATCAATACAGAAGAATGTAAAACAGAATGACAGAAAAGTGTAATTCTCATTTTATTTTTTATTTATTATAGAAGCAAAATCAATATAGTATCGTATCCTATTCTTCAGCATTTTATTCTTCACTTATTTTACTTGACATGCAGATATACATCCACATCCACTCAGACTTAATTTAATTCCATTTCTTATCTACTGTTCTCATATGAGATAGTGGAAAAAAATTCTCCCACTAAATTCAAACTCTCAAAAACCATGAAGAAAATATCAACAAAGAAGTACATGCCAAAGATGCCTTCTTGTAATTAAACTGCACATTAGTAAGTATAAGGAGTTGTCTTCTAGAATTGTTCTAAAGCATTTCATCCACCTATTATAAAAATTATAAAGTAAAAATTAGAGAAGAATATTGAAAAATAATTTAAATCTAAGTCTACTACAATATCTCCATATTCATAGAAGTGGGTACATGCCCATGTGGGTCTAAATAAAACTAGTAACTCAGG
>NW_009603393.1:0-548 GCF_000690535.1 Cariama cristata
GTCTGTGGAATTTAATAACATCTCATTGATACTTGAATTCAGGTCCCATATTTTGTATCCCTGAGAGTGTGTTGTATTGTAATTTTTCCCTTTTTGATTGAAAGTGTGCAATAAAATTGTACAAGAAGTGCTATAGACCCATGGTAACTAATCTATTTGAGCCTGAGAGCTAAAGACAGTGCTTCAGAATATTTAAGGGCCAATCTTGGAAGAATAATCTCTGATAAATGATGTAAAGAGATTTCAAAATCCTTGTGAAATCCCTAAATGGGCCAGTCTGCAGGAGCCCTCAGCCTCTGACTGCTGGTGCCTGCGCTTTCGGTCGCTGTGTGTGCATGGGCTGTGTCCGGGATACAGAGAAGGAAAAGTCAGCTGTCCCTGTGAATCCGCTATTTCTAGGAGATGATTAATATCCTGGGAAAAATGGATCATTAACTGAAATTGTGACGTAGCCTGATGCTATGGCCAGGCTGAGACAAAGACCTGAGGCACCAGACGGCTGCTTAAATTTCCAGTTCTCCTCAGTTCTCCCGGGCTTCTGGTGCAGC
>NW_009603394.1:0-803 GCF_000690535.1 Cariama cristata
CAGTCAGAAGCCTTTGGTGCAATGTGAAAATACTGAAGGTATGTGCCACCACTGAGCAATGTCCTTGGGCCCTCACGTAACAGCCGCTGGAATAACTGGAAGCTGCTAAATTCTGAGTTGCCTCCTCAGTCATCAGATAACTCCGTTTCCAGAAAATGAAACACCAGCCCAGGTCCTGCCCATGTGAAGAGTCTCACAGCAGAAAGAGAGAGAAAAGGGGTGATTCTGGCATCCGTCTTGGTGACAGGAAAAATGGTGGAGGTAGCAGCAAAAGGAATCCAGATTATCAAAAGCAGCTGCTGTCAGTTTGCTGTGTCCTCCTGAAATGTGTGCTGGGGGAAGAGGAAGCAGCAGGCAATGAAGCCTTGTGTTCTGTAGGCTGCAGCGTGGAGGAGTCGCTGAGCCAGGACCCTGGCAGTGCAGAGAGCAAAGTGCCTGCCTTGTGTCCTGTGGAGGTGCTTAATGTTGGTGGCAGGGAGAGGACTGATGCTGAATTGCCCATTGGTGAAAACCAGATGATTTGAGGGAAAAGCTGCTCTTCATTTTTTTTCCTGCTGTGTGAATTTGGGGACTGGCTAAGGCTCACACTCACAGCACCATGAGCTTCTTGCAGAGCTGGCTCTGGTTCTTGCTGAGGTTTGCCAGTTCCCTCAGTACCTTATAACTTGTGTGTTTGCATCCGCTGTTTGCATTCCCTGCCCCTGGCCAGACAGAGCAGGCTTTTAGCACCGCGCTGCCTGAGCAGTGAGCACTCCCTGCCTTGCCCATCTCTGTTGGTGTTACCCATTTTAAATCGTAGCTCC
>NW_009603395.1:0-1050 GCF_000690535.1 Cariama cristata
AGCTAAGTGATATAAAGGACTGATTGTGCACATACAATCTTTCAGACATAAACCAATGATTTTGTCTCATTTTTTGTTAACCAATTATTTTAATTTGCTAGTGCTAATGGTTATAAATGGATGTCACTGTCAGAAATCAGTTGCTTAGCATAAAGTCTTCTGTCACCTTTGTTACAAAGGAGGGTGGTAGCTAACTTATCCATGTTACGGAAAGTTTTAACATTAAATTTTCCCCTACCTTCTTCTAATAAAGACAGACAATTATACTTTTTGACATTGGCAGGAAAAAAAAAGAAAGCACCATGGACAAAATTCCCTTAAGGTAAGAATTCATCAAATCCCAGATTGCTTGATTCAAAAAACCAGGAACCTTGCTTTCCTATTAAGACTGTGTTATATACATGTACTTTTTCATCTTACATGAAAGTCTTTCCATTTAAAACAATTTAATCTCTTTCACCATCCATTTTATGAGTGCTGAATGCTATCTGAAAGAAGCTGAACATTGTATTGCTGGACATTCATTTGACATGAAGATCAAGTCAACTTGAGAAAAGTATATGCCTTAGTGTCCTGAGCCTGATGTTTTCCACTTTGGAACTCTAACTAGAGTTCACTACACTATGAATGGAAAACAAAGAGAAAGAAGATGACAAGTTATAAGGAAACACAAGGAGATATACTGTATATTTCCTGCAAGAGTTGATTCTGAAATCTTTTTAATTCTGATTAACAGAGAAAATTAATACAGTGATTTTTTTTTATTTTTTTTTTTTTTTCACCATAGTCAGTTAATCATACTGAGAAGGGGAAGGTAGCCAGGAAAAATTTCCAAGGAGTGTGTAAAGGATGAGAATGTAAAATAACATGATCTGAAGCTCCCCAAACAGTTTTTTAGCTATAACTTTTCAAATTATCAAAACCAAATGAAAAAATATTTTAAATACTCAGAAGAAACATTAACACCTATGTCTACTAACTGTACATATGTATCCAGCTGTGTAAATGTGGACAAAAAATAATACAAAGGCATTTTGAAAAGAAATATTT
>NW_009603395.1:1065-6572 GCF_000690535.1 Cariama cristata
ACACTCTATCTTTCACCAAATAGTCTACAACATCAGATTTTCATGTTTGTGACAACCTGCAAATTGTTGACCAACTGTTAATTTGACTTCACAAAAAATATACACTAATTTTGTGTTTTCAGTGACACAAAGAGCATATGCTTTGGCTATGTGAAAGATCTCTACTTGTTTTAGCTCCAATTGGAAGAATATTCCTTTAAATGTCTGCAAATAGACACATGAAATGCTATGTCAGCTATATCCTTTGTGTCCCAACAGACATAGAATATACTTCTCACAGAAATTACTGCACTGACAAAGAAAGAAAGAAAGAAAGAAAGAAAGGAAGGAAGGCAGGCAGGCAGGCAGCAGGCAGGAAGGAATCTTCAAAATGAGACACAACACTGTTTAAAATAAATATTCACCTTGAATAATGGTAGAATTCTGTTGAGTTACGTACGTATCAGGCATATCGTTTCTCCCTCAAACTATAATATTGTTAAGGAGATTTTACTTGTCTCTTAATGAAGGCAAAACTAATATTGAAACTGCTATTAAATAGAATCATATACTTTACGAATAATATTCAGCCCTTTTCCAAATATGAATAGTTGGTGATACGTGTTGATGACCTTATGAATGGGACAAATTGATTCTGAATAAACTTGTATACACTGTAAATAGGGCAAATGGGTTTGTGTTTAGATTCTGACCTAAATGCAACTTCTTGGTTTGTAATTGAGCATTAAATAAAAAGTTATTATGATATATATTTTGTTCTTCAATTATGTTCCTGAAGTCTTGTGGTCAGAAATGGTGGATTTCTTTTTGCATTGTTTATTTTCTGTATTAATGTTTTTCTGATTCTTTATCCAGTTACTTGAAAACTAAAATAATGAAATGAAATGAATTTCTGAAAAGACAAGAAATCTCTTGTTACCAAAACATCTTTTCTTCACAACTTTTATTAAAACGCATATAGTTGTTCAGCTGATAAATAGAACAACTCTGACACATGTTCAGTTCCTTCTTGTCCTGGACAGAATCATAGAACGGTTTGGTTGGAAGGGACCTTAAAGGTCATCTCCTCACTGCACCTTCATGGACTTTCATAGACAACGAACTGGTAGAAGGTTTGACACAAGCTGGTGTTTAATGGGTCTTTGTTAAAAATTGCATGAAACGGATTTTTAATTATAACCATTTGTAAGGGACCGTTAGGTGTACTGTCTCGAACCCACGGCAACCCCCCGCCCCTGCCACTACTCCACTACCAGATAACCACACGTCCTGTTATTGCGTTGTCGTTGGTTGAAGGAAGCCCGTTCAGAAAAGTGACACCCAACCACCACGCATGCTCCTGGACCCGGGGTCTGAAAGACAGAGGGGCACGAAGACCCCCGAAGATCACCAAAGACCCCCTAGGGACGGCACTGGGCATGCGTACCACCGCCGGGTGATGGGTGGGGTTGTTCGTGAGGGACATCATGGGTGGACAGGATAAAAGCGGAGAAACCACCAGCGGCGGGGGCAGCTCTGGCTTTCTTTTCTGTTGCTTCTGCGCGCGCGGCGGGTGCAGCTCTCGCTCGCCTTTTTTATTGCTTCTGCGTTGCTGTCGGACTCTCGGTTTTGTTTTTAGCTGTGCCTTTCTGTGAACGGGCTGCGTCGGAATGCCTCGGACCCGTGGTGGTAACTATTGTAACTTTTTTTTTTCTCTCTCTTTCTCTCTTATACATGCGCGAACCTGAGTGTTGGGCAAATAAAACTCTGGGCGCTTGACTCCGTTTTGAGTCTTAATTCTGTTCCCGAGAACACGAATGTAACCTCGCTCCGGTTTCTGACCGGCTTGCGACATTGGGGCAACATGTTCCAGTGTCTCACCACCCTCACAGGGAAAAATTTCTCTCTTACATCTAATCTAAATCTACTCTTTTCCAGTTTAAAGCCATTGACCCTTGTCCTATCACTACATGCCCTTGTACAAAGTTCCTTCCCAACTTTCTTGTAGGCCCCTTTTAGGTACTGGAAAACTGCTCTAAGGTTTTCCCTGAGCCTTCTCTTCTCTATGCTGAACGACCCCAAGTCTCTCAGCTTGTCTTTATAGGAGAGGTGCTCTAGCCTTCTGATCGTCTTTGTGGCTGTCCTCTGGACTCGCTCCAACAAGTCCATGTCCTTCTTGTGTTGGGGGCCCCAGAGCTGAACACAGTACTCCACATGGGTTCTCACCAGAGCAGAGTAGAGGGGGAGAATCACCTCCCTCGACCTGCTGGTCACGCTGCTTTTGATGTATTCCAGGATGCAGTTGGCTTTCTGGGCTGCAAGCACACATTACTAGATTGTGGCTAACTTCTCATCAACCAGCACCCCCAAGTGCTTGTCCTCAGCATCCTGCTCTCAATCCATTCTCTGCCCAGGCTGTATTTGTGCTTGGGATTGCCCTGATCCAGGTGCAGGATCTTGCACTTGACCTTGTTGAACTTCATGAGGTTTGCACAGGCCAAACCCTCAAGCCTGTCAAGGTCCCTCTGGACGGCATCCCTTGCTTCCAGTGTGTCGACAGCAACACACACTTGGTGTCATCGGCAAACTTGCTGAGGGTGCACTCAATCCCACTGTTCATATTGCCTGCCACTGGTATAATGAGCTTCCACAATGCTGCTAGTTTTTCTGTTGCTTCACCAGAATCACAGTTCTGTACAGCTCTGCTGATGTTCCTCCTTATCTTTGGCTAGATTTTGAGACAGTACTGTGACCTGAAGAAAAGTGTGAAGGACTTGCCATTTAAATTTTTGACATGAATAATGATAAAGGCTGCTTCTCCATCCTGGTAATTAATTCCACTTCCTATATCAAGTTTCATATTGCAGACAGCTGCTCGGAGAGTCCAAGGTTGCATTGTTCTTTTTGGTAATTCATTAGTTACTTTTGAAAGCTTTGTGGGACAACTGGAGAAAAATTTGTTAATTTGTGATTGGAGCTGCAGCACAGACATAAATGCAAGGTTTTTTTAATTATTGCTAGTTAGCTGCCTCAGAGGTGAATAAACAAACTAATTGTTACTTATTTCAGTTCAATAACGTAGCAAAGAAACCTAACGAACTTTATTCTAAGGAAGACAGTTTGTCTATACATATGCTTGAAAACAAATTCTTGTGTCATTAAGAAAGTTTTACTCCAAATAGCAGCAACCTTCTACTACATTTATGGTAAATGGGATTTTATCTTTAATCCTTTGGAAAATATTGAACAGTAATGTAGCTCCTTTTCTTCCTTTTCTTATTTGAATACAAATGTTATGTCTACAAAAGAACAAAATTGGTGTGAGAAAAGCTGCTTGCAGTAGCTTCTCTGTGAAATCTTCAATTACATGTTAGTAAAACAAGATGTAAGAGAAGTTCACCCTTCAGTTCTTTATATCCTAATTTATGAGTGTAATGCATCGAACAACAGAACAGGAGATAAGCGTTATTATATATATATAAAAAATTCTACCAACTTTGTAAATCTTCCTATTCGCATCTTTAGATGTAAAAGACCTGCTGTTCATCAAGATGGTAAGGAAAAATAAAATAATGGAACTACATCGTGTCAGTGATAAGCTCTACTGTAATTATCTGAACATAAATCAGTAGTAAGGCAAAAATAGTTTAAAAAGTGGCTTGGTGTGCATGTACTGGATATGTATGCCACTGTATCTATATATTTGTTTCTTTACTTGTGTCAACATTCTCAGCCTTTAAATCTAAAAACATATTTTAGAGTAACTACAATATTTCCTATTGTGTTATGTTTTGTGTTAAATTCAACACTCACAAATGTTTTAAATTTGAGTGTCAATTAAGGCTTTTCAATAGATTAAGTATGGAGTTGGCCATTTCATAAGTATAAGTATCAGATAAATACTGAGACATTTAGCTCAGCCTGAAGTGGTGACAAAGCAAATTCACTGCCAAAGCCTCTGTTCTGCATTACAGAAGAAAAGCAGGGATTTGTGGATCACCCTTTTAGATAGATACACATGTAAACACTAATGTGCAAGCACATTCAAAAATATATTTTAAATGTGCAACTTTTGTCCCTAAAGGCCTATGCACGAACTGAGCCCTGGACTTCTGTGCCTGTTTTGGTTGTTCTGGGCCTGAAAGGAGTAGCCTAGATTATCATGCATCATTCATCTCAGCGCAAAACATAAATGAATCTCTTAAATTCCATACTGGAATTTTAAAAATTTTCATATGGAACATTGAACATATAATGTATAAACAGTGCCAAATAACTCCGTTATACTCAAAGCTAATTGTTGGATACTATGCATACACCGGTAAGTGTCAGCCTGCATCAGGTGCCTCAGTCCTACGGGAACGTACATTTTTGAAACCAAGAGAAAAGGAGATTCATGACACAACCATGTTTTATGTTTTTCTTTCTTAATAACAGATTAAGAAACGTTGTGATCTGCAGGTTCAATATTATCTGCAGTACCAGAAGCAAGATCTTTGAAAGCTTTTGTGTTTAAGATAGAGATAACATCTAGTGTCAGTTCAGTTTTACTGTTGGTTTGCTTTCTCAATTTTAAAAGTAATTCAGTGAGAATATTCATTATTCTACACCATATACTTAAAACCCTACCTCATCTTAATTGTATTACAATGAGTGCAAGATCTCAACTGTGGAATAGGAGCTGTGAATATTGAGTTTCATTATGCCAGAATTCTTAATTTAAGCTCAGTTTCATTGTTGGTTTACCTTATCAAAATACTCTCCAGCAAGCTGAGCTGACGAGATAATGCAGAATGGAATATTTGTTATCACCCGGCAAGTACATAAACAGAGAACAAAAGTAAATAACTGTCATCCCAAAATTAATATACTCTTCCCTAAAGAACTGCTGTTCATAAACATCTAATTAATTTGATAAAGGTATGACTAGGTATATTCAATAGAGGAGGCTGCTTCATTATTTTGTCTTCTTATGGAGAAAGACATGGAGAGCAAGAAGACCGGCTTGATTGAACAGAGAGCTTTGGCTGGAACTCAGGATTAAGGAAAGAGTTTATCAGCTTTGGAAGAAGGGACAGGCAACCCAGGAAGAGTACAAAGACATTGTCAGGGCATGCAGAGAGAAAATTAGAAAGGCAAAAGCCCAGCTTGAACTCGTTCTGGCCACAGTCATAAAAGACAACAAAAAATGTTTTTATAATATGTTAACAACAAAAGGAGGAACAAAGAGAATCTCCCCCTTTTACTGGATGAAGAGGGAAACATTGCCAGCAAGGATGAGGAAAAGGCAGAGGTTTTTAATGCCACCTTTGCCTCAGTCTTTAATAGTCAGACCAGTTATCCTCAAGGTAATCGATCCTCTGAGCTGGATGATAGGGGTGGGGAACAGAATAATCCCCCATTATCCAGGAGGAAGTAGTTTGTGACCTGCTGCTCCAGCTAGACACGAACAAGTCTATGAGGCGAGATGAGATTCACTCGAGGATACTGAAGGAGGCGAGATGAGATTCACTCGAGGATACTGAAGG